>NW_028258312.1:11212121-11515151 GCF_053883595.1 Heterocephalus glaber | reverse complement strand
TCTTCAGGATCCTGATTTTACTCTCTTTGAATAAAATATCCACACTTGAGATGACTGGATCACATGGAAGTCCTCAATTCTTTGAAGATTCTCCATACTATTTTCCACCTCAGATGTACATTTTGCATTCTCACCAATGATGTGCAAGGGTTCCAATTTCTCCTCATTCATGCCAAAACTTGTCTATTTTTTGATAGCAGTCATCTTGAAAGATGTGAGACAGTGTCTCATGGTTTTGATTCGGATTTCTATAATAGCTAGTGACACTGGACATTTTTTCAAATATCTGTTGGCTATTTTTATGTCTTCCTTAGTCCTTAACCTATTTTTACATTGGATCATTAGTTTTTTTCATAGTTTTTCAATTTTGAGTTGTAGAAGATCCTTATATAATTTAAAGATTAACTCCTTAGCAGAATTTTTCTAATTTGACGTAGCCCTACTTGCTTATTTTTGTCTTTGTTACATGTGCTTTTTGTATCATATCTAAAAAAATCACTGCTAAAACCAGTATCATGAATATTTTCTTCTTTGTTTTCTTGTGGGAGTTTGTGGTTTTAGTTCTTATTTCACGTTGGATTGATTTTCATGTGTGCTAATTAATTTTATTGGTACATTTTAGGTATACAATATAATGACATTCATCATGGGAAATTGTCACCTTTACATAATCTCTCTTGGTTCTTCTTTTTTCCCTATTCCCCTGCCCTCCCTTTAACCCCTCCATCCCTCCCTATTTACAAAGATGTTGTTTCCATTTTTTTCATTTTCTCATATTAATTCCATTCCCTTCTTTTCTTTCCCCTACCCCTCCCACTTCCCCTTCCCCTTTGTCCCTTTTCTTCCTATTTCACATTGTCTATTATACCTTTCAGTCCTTGTTTACACTTTCAGTTTCTCACACTAGAGAAACTTCGGTATTTACACATGTGTGTCCTATTTATTTCACTTAAGAGTATGGCCTCAATGTACATCCATTTAGCCATAAATGTCTCTAATTTCTCATTTTTTATGGCCAAGTAGTATTCTGTTTTATCTAAAAAACCCCACATATTCTTTATCCAGATGGGCAATTGGGCTGATTCCAAGTTTTAGCTATTACAAATTGTGCTGCTATGAACATGGGTGCACATGTATCACTGTGGTATGATTCTTTTAATTCTTTGGTGAAGATACCCAGCAGGGGAATAACTGGGTCAAGTGGGACTTCCAGCACTAGTTCTTTGAGGCATCTCCATACTGATTTCCACAGCGGTTGCACCAGTCTACACTCCCACCAGCAGTGGAGCAGTGTTCCTCTTTCCCCCACAGCCCTGCCAGCATTTGTTATTGATTGATTTCATGATAGCAGCCATTCTTTCTGGGGTGAGGTGGAATCTCAGCATCATTTTCATTTGCATCTCTTGAATGACCAGTGATGTTGAATATTTTTTCATGTATTTATTTTCTATTACTATTTCTTTGGCTGAAAAATGCCTGTTCATTTCAGATGCCAATTTTTGGATTGGGTCTTTAAATTTGGGAGGTCTGATTTTTTAAAATTCTTCATAGATTCTAGATAGTAGACTTTTGTCTGAGGAAAAGCAGGTGAAATTTTTTTTCCCACATTGTAGGCTGTCTCTTCACACTGTTGGTGTTTTCTCTTGTGTGCAGAAGCTTTTTAATAAGAAGAGATCCCACTTGTTGATTGTTTGTGGTAGTTCACGGGCAACTGAGGTTTTGTTCATAAAATCTTTTCCTACACCAATGTCTTCAAGAGTTCTACCTAACCTCTGTTCCAGCCAGTTCAGCATTTCTGTTTTAATATTTAGACCTCTATTCCATTTTGATTTTAGTGTAGTGAATGGTGCGAGATATAGGTCTAATTTGAATCTTTGGCAAGTTGAAACCCAATTTTCCAGCACCATTTAGTAAAGAGGCTATCTTTCCTCCAGCAAGGGTGTTTGGCTCTTTTGTTGAAGGTGAGGTAGCTGAGTGTGTCTGGAGTTGTTTTTGCATCTTCTAATCTATTCCATTGGTCCTCAGGTCTGTTTCTTTGACAGTACCATGCTGTTTTTATCACAGTAGCTTTGTATTAGAGTTTCAAGTTGGGGGTTGTGATACCCCCTGCCATGTCTCTGTTGCCTAGAATTGCTTTTGCTATTCTAGGTCTCTTCTTGTTCTAAATAAAGTTTTGGATTGTTTTCTCAAGGTCCGTGAAGTATGCTGCTGGAATTTCAATTGGTATTGCATTGAATCTCTATAGCAGTTTTGGAAGGATGGCCATTTTCACTATGTTGATTCTTTCTACCCAGGAGCAAGAGATGTCTTTCCATTTTCTGATATCATCTTCAGTCTCTCTTTTCAAAGTGCTATAGTTTTCAGAGAAGAGGTCTTTGATTTCTTTTGTTAGGTCGATTCCTAGGTATTTCAGTTTTTTGGATGCTATTGTGAAAGGAATTGTTGACCCTATTTCTCTCTCAGTGAGTCTGTTGTTCATGTAGAGGAAAGCTATTGATTTTTGGGTGTTGATCTTGTATCCTGCTCTTTTACTGAATTTGGTTAATGTCTACAAGACTTTTGGTGGAGTTCTTGGGGTCTTCTATATAGAATATCATGTCATCTGCAAATAATGACAATTTGACTTCCTCAATTCCTATCTCTATTCCTTTTGTTTCTTTCTGTTGTCTAATTGCTGTGGCTAATGTTTCCAAAACTATATTGAACAGGAGTGATGATAGTGGACATCCTTGTCTTGTTCCTGATTTTAGTGTGAAGGACTTCAGTTTTTGACCATTTAGTATGATACTGACTGTTGGTTTTTCATAGATGGCTTTTATCAGGTTCAGGTAGAGACCATCTATTCCAATTTTTTGTAGGGTTTTTATCAAAAATGTGTGTTGGATTTTGTCAAATGCTTTTTCTGCATCTATTGAGATGATCATATGGTTTTTGTCCTTGGTTCTATTGATACAGTGTATTACATTGATTGATTTGTGTATACTGAAACATGCCTGCATCCCTGGGATGAATCCCACTTGATCAGGGTGTATGATCTTCTTGATGATCTTCTGCATTCTATTTACCAGTATCTTATTAAGAATTTTTGCATCTATGTTCATTAGTGAGATTGGCCTGTAGTTCTTTTTTTTGGCTGGATCTTTCTCTGCTTTTGGGATCAAGGTGATGGTTGCTTCCAGGAGTGAATTTCGGAATATTGCTTCCCTTTCAATTTCACTGAAGAGTTTAAATGGTAGTGGCAGTAGTTCCTCTCCAAATGTCTTGTAGAATTCAGCAGTGAACCCATCAGGACCTGGGCTTTTCTTAGTTGGTAAATTTTTAATTACGTTCTCAATTTCATTGATTGATATTGGGTTGTTTAGAATTTTTATATCTTCTTCATTTAACTTTGGCAATTCATATGTATCTAGGAATCTGTCCATTTCGTCTGTGTTTTCCATCTTATTGGCATACAGATTCTCAAAGTAGATATTGATGACCCTTTAGATTTCTGCTGGGTCTGTTGTAATTTCACCCTTTTCATTCCTAATTGCATGGATTTGGGCCTTTTCTTTCCTTTTTCTGAAAAGGTTGGCCAAGGGTTTGTCAATTTTGTTTATTCTTTTGAAGAACCAATTCTTGGCTTCATTGATTTTTTGTATCATTTTCTTAGTTTCCATTGGATTGATTTCTGCTCTGATCTTTAAAATTTCCTCCCTTGTATGAGCTTTGGGTTTATCCTGCTCTTCTTTTCTAGAAGCTTGAGGTTCAGCATAAGGTTGTTTAATAGGGATCGCTCTGTTTTCCTAATATGAGCATTCACTGCTATGAATTTTCCTCATAAGACTGCTTTCATTGTGTCCCATAGATCTCGATATGTTGTATTGTCATTGTCATTTATTTGTAGGAACTGTCTAATTTCTTCTTTAATTTCCCCTGTGATCTGTTATTCAGAAGTGTGTTGTTCAATTTCCATGTGTTTATGAAATTCTTGTGGTTCCTTTTGCTATGGATCTCTGATTTCATCACACTATGGTCTGATAATATACAGGGGATAACTTCAATTCCTTTACTTACTTAAACATGTTCTATGAGCGAGTATGTGGTCTATTTTGGAGAACGACCCTTGTGCAACTGAAAGGAATGCGTATTCTGATTTTGTGAGGTGGAACACTCTGTAAACATCTGTTAAGTTCATTTGTTCAAGAGTTTGATTGAGTTCTAGTATTTCATTGCTTAATTTTTGTCTAGTTGATCTATTTATTTGTGACAGTGGGGTATTGAGGTTCCCCACTACTTTTGTATTAGTGCTTATTTGATTTTTCTTGTCCGTTCGTATTTGTTTTATATAATTGGGTGCACTAGTGTTTGGTGCATCTATGATTGTCATCTCTTCCTCTTGGATTGTTCCCTTTACAAGGATGTAGTGATCATCTTTGTCTCTCTTAATCAGTGTTGGTTTGAAATCCACTTGATCTGCAAAGAGGATAGCTACCCCTGCTTTTCTTGGGTTCCTGTCACATGCAGTATTGTTTTCCACCCTTTAACTTTCAGTCCTTATGAGTTTCTTTTTGAATGAAGTGTGTTTCTTGTATGCAGCATATTGTTGGATCTTGGTTTTTGACACATTCTACCAGTCTATTTCTTTTGATTGGTGAATTGAGACTATTAACATTGACAGTTATAACTGATATGTATTGACTTATCCTTGTCATGACTTTTTCTTTTTGTTGGATTCTCCCCCTTTTCTTTAATGTCTTGTCTTGACCAATGGATTCATTATGCTGGGCTTCCTGGGGTTGTGATCCTTGTTGTCTTTTCCTAGGATATTGTCTAAAATTTTTTGAAGTGGTTGTTTGTTATTCATGAAGTTCCTAAGGTGCTCTTTGTCATGAAAGTATCTTATTTCTCCATCAATTTTGAAAGATAGTTTTGCAGGGTACATCAATCTGGGTTGGAGGCCATTTTCCTTTAGGGGTTGAAATATGTCACTTCAAGCTCTTCTTGCCTTGAGGGTTTGCATTGAGAAGTCTGCTGTGATTCTGATAGGCTTTCCTTTGTATGCAATTTGTTTCTTTTATCTAACTGCTTGTAGAATTTTGTTCTTCTGTTGGGTTTCTGGAATCTTAAGTATTATATGCCTATGTGTATTTGTTTGATCAAGGCTATTTGAAGTCCTATATGCCTCACTTATCTGTACATCAAGTTCTTTTCCTGGGAAGTTTTCTGCCATCACTTCTGTGAACAGATTTTTTATGTCACCTGCACTCTCTCCTGTTTCTCATCAACTCCGATCAGTCTTATTTTATTCTTCTTTGCATTGTCTAGCAGCTGCTGCATTGATATCTCATGGTCCCTTACTATTTTAAAGCAATTTTTCTTTTCCTGGTCACTCATTGCAATCTTATCTTCTACATCTGAAATTCTGTCCTCACATTGGCTCATTCTGCTGCGTCAACTTTCAGTGGAGTTTTTAATCTCCTGGAAATCTGTTTGCATCTGTTTTCTGGATTCCATTTGTTTCCTATGTTGGGATTCCATCATGTTCCTCAGCTCTTCTATTTTTTTGTGTGTGTCCTCTCTAGATTTATTAATCATGTCTTACACTATGGGAACAATCTCTGCTATTATCTGAATAATTATTTCTGATATCATTTTTTTCAGATTCTCTTTGGTTGCCAGTTCAGGGAGTCCAGGTGATTGAGTATCTGATTCATCTCATTTCCTTTTGGGGTTGCTTTAGGTGATCTGGAAGTCTGGTTTTGAGTCTTGTTTACATGTCTTCTCATGTCAATGGGGGGGGTTGTTGCTGTCGTCCATGTGGCTCATCTCCTTGGTGCTGGTGGTAGTGGTATGGCATCCTGGAAAGCTTCTCCTCAGGGCTGGGGGTGGCTCTTGTGTAGAAATTTCAGTTCATAGTTGGCTGGCTCAAGGTGTGTGGGGGGTGATGAGGCAGAGGGGCTTGGCAGAGGAGAAATGGTTCATGACATGGATTCACTGGGGGTTTTTTTGGTACTGGGGATTGAACTCGGGCCTTTGCACTTGTGTAGCAGGTGGGAAAACCACTGAGCTAAATCCCTGGCCCTCACTGGTTGTTTTTTGAGACAAGGTCTCACTATGTAGCTCAGACTAGCTTTGAACTCACTATGTAGTCTAGGCTGGCCTTGGACTCATGGCAATTCTCCTGCCTCAGCCTCCCAAGTGCTGGGATTATAGGTATGCATCACCATGCCTGGCCAATTATATTTTATTTTATGTGAAATCCAGTTTTCTCAATATTATGTGTTAATGATGCTATCCTTTTCCATTTTTTATTCTTGCCACCTTGTCAAAGAACAGTTGACCAAAAATGCATGGATTGATTTTTAGGCTGTCTATTCTGTTCCACTGATCTATTAGTCTCTTGCCAGTACCATAGTTTTTGCTAAGTTAACAAAACTACAATTTTGAAATATAGTTTGAAATAAGGAAGCATAATGCTTCCACTTTTGCTCTTCTTTTTCAGTGTCGACTTGGTTATTTGTAGTCTTTTTGATTTCACATTTGATTTTTTTTTTTCTATTTCTGTAAAAAACTGTTCTTGGGATTTTGATGGACATTGTACTGAATTTGTAGATGGCTTCAGGTAGTGTGGATATTTTAACAACCTAACTTTTGTAACCTATGAATGTAAGATGACTTTCCATTGTGTGTGACTTAATTTATTTCATCAGTGTTTGTAGTTTGCAATATACAAATCTTGTACTTCCTTAGGTAAGTTTATTCCGAAGTATTTTATTGAGTGTGGTTCTATTATAAACAGGATTCTTTTCTTAATTTCCTTTTCAAGTAGTTCATTGTTAACATATAGAAAAGCAACTAACTTTTTATGCTGAGTTTTGTATCCTGAAACTGTACCGATTCAATTATTAATTCTCACTGTTTATTTTTGGTATCTCGAGGTTGTCTCTACTCAAGATCATGTCATTTGTAACAGAAACAATTTAACTTCTTCCTTTCTGATTTGTGTGCCAATGGTCCCATTGGAGCTCCTAGATTGGCAATGACAGGTGCCAGTTCTTTGGGCAGGCCTAAAGAAGTTGGCAGCCTGCATGCAGACATCAACTCTTCCCCTCCCCAGGAGTAGCTGAGAGTTAGAATTTTTGTCTCCTGGCTGTATGTTAACCATGGGGGAGGACAATGCCATTTACCAGTCAAGCTTCTATCTCTGTTTTCTATTGGAGCCCAACACTAACAAGACAAACCAGTCCCCTGAGGACCTCCACTGACAGCTGGGGAGCTGGAAGTGCACCCTTTACTTCCCCTTAGAGAAGGTGGCAGTTGATGGTTCTTTTCCTGGTGTTATGGTCCAGCGCTGGATGTAGAGATTTCTAGTGAGAGTGTGTCCCAAATCTCACTCCTGGATTCTTGTCTAGCTTATTGTTTGCCTGGGATGCAGGTTCCTTCAATTTGTTTTTGGATTTCCCACAAAGGAAATTTTGCCAGGAATTGTTTCTAAATTGTATATTTGTGGGGGGAAAGAAGCTCTGGGACTTCCTACTGTGCCACCTTGCGGACATCATCCTTCATTAACACGTATTTTCTACTTCTTTTTTTTGCCGTTTTGGGGAGGGGTTGATGTAGACAACAGGAAACTTTAAATTATTTCCTCACCTTTTTTTCCCCATGATTAACATAAAACAATTTTAGATCTTGGTGTGGTGTTTTATCTGAGAATATTTTAGCTGTCTTTTCTAAAACCATGAATGCCAATGTAGGTCTGTTGTGTACTGAGGTTTTACACAATAAGTTAGCTGGCTAACTGAATATATGATATATTCTATATATGCTATATATGCTATATATGGTATATATATGCTATAACTGAATTATGATACTAATTTCCTTTAACTTTTGAAAATATTACTCCATCATACCCTAGCAGCAATTGCTGCTGTTGAAAAGTCTCCTGTCAATTGGATTTCAGTTTTTTTAGAAGGGATATGATTTTTCTGTTCATAAACTTAAACTATTTCTCTTTATCTAGGGTATTTTTAAGATTCATTACAAATATGCCAAAATGAAGGTTCTATTCTATCTGTTTGGCAGTCTGTAAGCATCTGAGATTTCTTTTCTTCCACTAATTCTGGAAAAGTCTTATTTTTTTTCTTAAAAGTTTTTTCCCTCCATGTATTTTTATTTTTGTTTTTTTGTTTTTTTCCTTCAAACACTCTTACTGAAATAGAATCAGATTGGTTCTTCTAATTCTATCCTCTGTATTCCTTAGCTACTCTTAAATGTTTCCTTCTTTCTTTTTTTACAGTTCTCCCTGATATTTTCTGTGAGTGTTTACACTAAATTGTTTGGACCTTTTAAAAGTTGTTCCACTGTGTTTCTAATGTTATTCAGCTCACCTACTGCATTTTTATTTGAACAATTATCTTCTTTGTATCTAGTACTGACAATTGGTTCTTCTTTATGTCTGCTTTTCTGCTTCATATCTAATATCCTATAAATGTCCTCCTTAACCACTTTTATGATATTTATTGATCTTATTTTAAATGCTTGTTCTTTCAGATGTATTCGTCTATTTTATTTGTTATAGATCATTCAATATATTGTCCTTTTATTGCAATTGTGTTTCTCAAATGTCTTATTATTTTTCCTAAATAACTACTATTACTCTAGGATTATTAAAATATTCCACAAAACATGTACTGGGAGGAAGCTGAAAGCCAAGACCGTAGCCAGTGGCCCTGCTGATGAGTGTAGTAGTGGTAGAGATAGAATATTCCTCAGCAGTAAGCCTGTTGGTTTGCTATCTTGACCCAGCTACTGTGTATTTGCCTCATTTACTTTCTTACAAGATGGTCCTGAATCTCAGGGACTCTTCTTAGTCTTCTGTCATAGTTTCTAGTTGTTCTCAATCACAAGCTTTGCTATAACCATTTAGTCCTGGGAATGAGCAGATTATACCTGGGCAAGGGATGGCCACTTTCCTAATCTCTCTGGGCTTATCTCACAGATAGTCCATATTGGGTGTGACTAATTTTCAAGCTTTCAGGGGTATTGGGTTGGAGAATTGGTCATCCAGGGCCACAGGCAGAAGAAAAACAATATAATAAGAAGTTCTTTAGTCTATTCCTTACATGAGACGCTCATTGGATGTAATACCCACCTTTCCCAATAAACACAGTCATGAAATGATCTTGTTTTTCCCAAAGTCTCTTCCTGTTCTTACTTCAGCATCTTAGATCTAGATTCATATTCTGCTTCTCGGGTATCTCTGATGTTAAGATTGAGGATTAGAAAGGCACAGGCATTGACAAAGGGTCATGAGGTTTTGTGGAGAAAGAGCAAAGGTAACAAACAAGGACTGATGAGCCCAGATTATTCCAGAAGATAAACCCATCGCACTATGTAACTCTTTCAGGCAACACAAGCTAGGTTGTTGAATTAAGCTTTTCTCCTAGTATAGATGTTAATTCATAATTTTGTCAGAAGCCAGAAACTATTCCATTCAAGTTTTAGAGATGTTTTCTACCTTCCATTAACAAATATAGTGAGGTGAAATGGTTCAGTATTATACATAACATTAAAATTCTTGGGGGGAAAAATCCTAAGACTAAAAATGTTATTAAAGGTTAATTTATTTCAAAAACTATAAAAGTAATTACCTGTGACAAAGAATATAGGAAGAGCTAAGTTCAGATGCATGGGATAAAATTATTATATGGGATACCATTGATTCATTAGTATAATCTTTATCATATTATCTCTGCCTTAGCTGTATTGCACAAAGGATAAATATGTATGTAAGACTTTTTGGCAGTTGTTGGATGCACTAACTGACAATGTCCTTGGATTTCTGGTGCATCTAGATCAAACCCTACAGAGCAGCTAAATTCTTTTGCAGAAAGATTCAGAATATTTTATAGGACACAATTTTTGATTTTTTTGTGTGTGCTAGCCTGCACTAAAGAAATCTTTTGGCTATTGCTAACCCCTAAGCATGAGAAAGGGCAAGTGAAACTTACTGCTCAGCAGCTTACCCTTACTGCTTGCCATGTGGACTATCTCAAATACATGCATCTTTATTATCTCCCTGCCTCATAATATGCATCAGAGGCACTGCAGCATGAATGCAGCCTCCAGGAAGCCAGGAAGAGGACAGACACCAAATAATCCCATGATGGAAAACGGAATTTACCACCTGCATAGCTTAAGGTCTGTGGGGAGATAAGATTTGTAAGATTTGTACACAGTGCCAAAGAAAGTAAATTGTTTTACAGAGAGGAAGATAATATTAACCTTTCCACAAAGTTTAATCTGAGAGGAACCAAGGCCATGAGGGTATGCATTATTACTCTTCTTCTTGTGGTTCCATCTGTCTCAGAGTGGCTGTAATTGCTGGGCTCAGGTGGCTCTAGGAGAATCTATAGAAGCTTTAGACCTCCTCTCTCTCTCTCTCTCTCTCTCTCTCTCTCTCTCTCTCTCTCTCTCTCTCTCTCTCTCTCTCCTTCCTACCTTCTTTCCTTCTCCTTTTCTTCCCTTTCTCTCTTCTCTCTTTTACAGTAAACACTGTGCCTCCTAACTGCAAAAATGATGGAAAGAAAGGAAGGGAGGTAAATGAATTCTTGGAATGAGAATTACCTTTTATTCAGAAGTTTAAGAGAACACATTGGTAATAAATAGAGTATGTTTAGCTTACTGCCATTTTCTGGTTTCACTTCTGTGGCTGAAAAACAGTACCAAATACACATGGGACAAAAATTTGATTTAACTCCGATAAAAAAGCCACACCAAAGACAAGGCATTAAAGGGCTGCTCAGGGAAAGAAGGGCATTTGGACCCTTTCTGCAGTTGGCCCCTACTCACATTTGAATTCTCTGTCTGTTGCAATTCTCTGTTTCTTCATACTAACTCTAGGTCAGCAACTGGTCCACCTACCTTTCCTTGCAAGATGCACAGCTTCTGCATGTGCCACACTGGTGACCTTGGTGCCGTTGACAGACAGCACCACGTCTCCAATCTGGAGCCCGGCTTCCTCGGCAGCGCTGTCTGTAAGACAGAGAGCAACAGTTTCATTGAGGGAGGGTCTCAAATTGAGTGTCCTGCTGTTTGTACTCTTTCAAAAAGGCTCTTTCTGTAGAGGGCCTTTCTTTCCAACTTTAGACAATTGCCTATGTCATTAATAAGACGGAAAATGCTCTCCTTCTAGCCTTCCTTTCATTTCCAGGACTCACACATTCATCCAGGCATCTGAGCGGCCCCTTTGCAATATAATAGCAAAGCTGCTCAGAAACTCAATCTATTCATTCACCAGAAGGTTGAACTGCTAGTTCTCATTCGCTCTTTGCTGCTAGGTCTCTTTGTAACCCTGAGAAAATCACTTAACCTCAATATCTTCATCTATAAAAAGGGGTGGGGGCAGAGCGTCTCTGCAGGATTGTTGCGGGAACAAGTAATTGAAATACTTACGAAGTTGGGACAAAAACAGATCTCAGAGTAGTCAGAGAAAAAAGAAATAAAGAGCTGTTTTTACTTTCAATGTACAGGCTTCTTTCTGAGCCATTTTAGAAAAGAAATCAAAAGTAGCCCAGGCTTTAGGAAGAAGGCTGTGCAAGACAGGGAGGACTTTCCTAGAAATTATTTATTTTATCCTTTGAATTTCTAGGACCTGCACTTACGACAACATATCTAATATTCTCTAGGGGTAAAAAAGAATGCAATAAGATATTTCAAGGTTAATGCATTTTTAATAAGGTCTTTCATGTATTTCACCAAAATCCTTCTTGGAGAAGTTTAACTTACTTTCTTTCTTTCTTTCTTTCTTTCTTTCTTTCTTTCCTTCTTTCTTTCTTTTCTTTCTTTCTTTCTCTCTTTTTTTTGTTTCAGTTTAAACCCATTTCCTCTTTATTAGATCTCAGGGCTGGTTGCATATGTACTGTTCATGGACTTGCAGAATGGTATGCAGTAATATCAGGCTTTTATTACCTAGAATGTCACAAGCCTCCTCAAAGAATTTTAATCTTAAAGCAACATTCAGTTGGTAAAGTAACATGATGTGGAATATTTTTAATAATTACTACAGTCTGTCTAAGGCTATTCATAATATTAGGGAAAGCCTTCCCTGATTGATATGCAATGGCCCACCAATATAAGCAGGCAGGTGAAGAGTAACAGTTGATACATTCACATAGTTACATAGCATGGTGCTTGTAATAAATATAGACTTATAGTGTGGTTGTTCACTGGAATTTATTCCTCCATAGTCTTAAAGGAATCAAAGCACTTGTTCATGGCCATGCCTCTGGATCAAACTCCAAAATGACAACTTAGGTCTAGAGACATTTTTTAAATTAATTTTTGTGTTCCCTATGATACCAATAAGTAAGTTTTGTACATAAAGGTCTTCCCATGAATACATATTGAATGAACTAGTGAATACCCCCAAAATTATATGTCATAGTTTCTATCTTCAAGGACCGTCAAACTTCATCAGGAAAAAAAGACATGCGTAACTAAAAAGAAAAAGGCATTTGTAATACAGTGAGTGAACTAGAAAGGAAAAAGATATTGTAAAACTTTGGAAAAGGAAATTTTTCTTCTCATTTGATGTGGTTAAAAAATGTTTTTCAGAGAAACAAAACCTCTAGGTCTAACTCTGATGAATACATGGATTCTCTGCAGTAGGAAGTAATAGAGGGAGCAGAGTGGCAGAGACTGCTAGGTGGTCACAAACACCACTTGTCTTCTGCCTGGAGTCAGAGTCTTTCTGAGACTCCTTTACAGGTGGGCATGCAGCAGGAATGAGTTCTAGCCATTGGAAGGCGAATGCAAGTTAAGCCAAAGGCTGCTCCACAGCAACAGCCCCACCGGCCACCCCTTCGTGCTCTCTTTCCATCTGCCTGCCGGATTGAGATGATTTCAAAGCCTCAGGGGATACAGATTCATAAGAAAAAAGAAGCCTGAATCGTAAACAGGATGTTGAGTAGAATCACCTTTCAATCAAGAACATCCACATGAGACTATTAATGTGACTGATGAGCTTTGTTTGGTCTTAGATCATTATTTTTTGTTACCAAAGCTAATATAACCTCAAACAATCAGCAAGCCAAGAAAGAATTATGAGAAAAGGTAGGAAATAAAATGCTTCAAGATATGACAAAAAAGTTGGCAATTCAGATCAACTGGAGGAAGGGCTGTGGCTAAATAGGGTTGGCACCGAAGGCAAGGCAGGAAAGAAAGCCAAAGTATGAAAAGGGTCTTGAAAACGAAGATGAAGAATTTACACTTGATCCATCAACAATAGAGGCAGTAAAGATTGTGAGCAGAAAATAGACACAAGTGGTTTTAAAGAAGATTAATAGAATGGAGAGAGATGAAGTAAAGCTGATAAGCATGTTTAGTATTATTGGAATTTATTATTAATGTGCTGCACTCATGTGCACACGTGTCTATTTACTGGTAATGGACCATAAGCACTTAAAGTACATTTCTCAAGCTTATAATCTTGGATACTTGGTAGGGGATCTTTAAAGATTGGCTGAATATACGTGTTTGTTTTGAAATACTGAGACAGCCATGTAAGAGAAAAATTTAAAATTTTTATTGGAATGATGAAAAATATGTTTAAAATAAAAATATGTTTAAAACTTAGGCCTGAGAAATGGATTCAGAATTCATAACAAAAAGGACAATTGTAAGGATAAAAGTGCAGAGCACTGGAAACAAAATCTTGATGAGTAATTACCTTTAAGAAGAAGGAAAAACAAAGAACAAGGAGGAACAAAAAGAAGGAGCAGATGAGATTCTAGACAGCATGGTTTCAAGAAGATAAAATCAGTGGAACCAGGGAAGAATTTCAACATGAAGAGAATAGCAATCGTTCTATAACAGGCCATGAAAGTAACTGTAATAATAGCATTTCTAATTCTAGTCTCTTCAAGAAGTGGTGAAATACGAAGACTGAGGAAAGGTGATTATATTTGGAGATGGGAAAGTAAATAATAAAGAACTTTAATGATTATGGAAGTAGAAGGAAATATTTGAGCACTTGTACTGATCAATATGTTAAATGACTGACCAAAGTTATACACTATTAGAATCAAACATATGTTTCTAGTAATGAGTTGTCTCTCTTAAGTAAAATTTGATTTTAAACAATCATATTTATACTGAAAGGATCTATCAATATTGAAATAATTCTTTACAAACATGTAAAAGTCAAGGGCTAAAGTAATATCTTTTAGGTATTTTTTTGTTACCTCACAGGAATGGTTATATTTGGGCAATGGAATTGCTAAGTTGATGTCTTGGAGAGTATGCTGACTGTATATGGGTTTGGGGTATGCAGAGGGAGCAATGTTCTTTGCCTGACAAGTGAGTTCATACTGTCTAGCCCTTGTTTTCATATGTCCATTTTGGTTAATATTGCTGAGTATTAAAGAATAAGTCCTAATGCTTAACATGTTAGAAGTAGCAAAGTGGTCTTTATGTAAATATTACTTTGATAGATTTTAGGAAGGACTGCCTTCTAGAAGTGACCTTTGTTAGTGCCACCTCCCGGGGCTAGCTAGACATGGTCCTGAACTTAGTCACTGAAGTGGTGAAAAGGGAAAAGGGAGGCTGAGGGGAAGGGCTCTTTGCTAGTATCTTCATATCTGCAAGATGATTTTAGATTATAACCTCAGGTTATATATAAAGTTTTTTGGTAAAGTACTTGGGTTTCTTGTGCACAAAGTTCATACTGGACTGTACAACATCTAAGCTTTATACATGTCCTGAGCTGATAATGTATGATAAAAAGTAGAGCTACTAAGTTAGCCATATTGTAAAATCTTTTTGTTATAATTGATAGAAAAGATGCATCATGGACTTAGAATTGTTGCACCACCTCTGGGCAGTGTGTATCAGGACTTGTCAGTAGGCTGGCAGCAGAAGGGAAAATGAAGTATATAAGGACAGACGAGTGAGTGTAAAGTGTGTGTGTATATGTGTGTGTGTCTTCTGGCTATACTATAGGAATACATTAGTAATTTAGTGACAACATACCTTCTTACTAATAATTTAATAGTAGAGATCTGACAACTTGGAAACATGGTGTAGTCTGTTGCTTTATGTCTCATTTTAAATTGAACCTTGAGAGAATGTAGTATTTTAATTGTAATACTGCCAACATTTCTCTCTAGATGTCTGTTAGCATTTTTGTCTTCAGGGAAATTGTTTCTCCAAAATGGCAGAATTACAGTTTTGTTCTAACAGATTGATTTGGTGCAATATATTCTTGGTTATCAAAAAATACTTTGTAGCTTTGGGATTTTGAATCAGTGAATATTCATGTTGTATACAAAAGCATAACATATATGTATGATCTCAGTCACACAAAACAGCAAGTGTGTATGTACCTGTAGGACATAGGACATGCCTAACTAAGCTGCTTATGATTATGACTTTGTTCTCTGCTTCTTATGTTTCGGTGTCCTGTAATCCACCAAAATATACACATTTTTATTGAGATATAATTCACCTACCACATTCTTCATCATGAAATTGTACAAATCCATTATTTTTCATATGTTCATGAAGTTGTGCAATCTTCACCACAATCTACTATGTATTAGAACATTGTTGTCACTCCAAAAATTCTATAGTTGATAATAGGCACTTCCTGTTCCCCCAACTGCTCAGTCCCAGGGCATCATTAATTTACTTTCTGTCTCTACGTGCTTGCCTACTGTGGATATTCCATATAAATGGAATTATAAAAAAGTGTGGTCTTCTCTGTCTGGCTTTATTCACTTAGCATAATGTTTTCAAGATTAATCTGCATTTTAGCCTGTAATCTATTTCCTTTCATTGATGAACAATGCTCCATTGTGAGGATAGAGAGTGCATTTCTTAGCACTTAATTGGTCAATGGACTTTTTGATTTTTAGTAAGTAACACTGATCTAAAAAGTTAGAGAAAAAAATTGAAATTTGTGGGCATATGTCTTCATTTCTCATGGGTATATATCTAGATATAGAATTTCTGGGCCCAAGGTAACTTCATTTTATATAAGGTTTTGAGGAACAGCCAGGCTGTTTCCCAAAGCAGCTGTACTATTTTATATTTCCACCAGCATTGCGTGAGTGTCCTGGATTTCTCTACATTCTTGCCAATGTTTATTATTATCTGACTTTTTAAAAAGTCAGAGCCATTCTAGTGACTATGAAGTAGTATCTCTGTGATTTTGATTTGCATTTCCCTGAGGGTTACTGATGTTGAACATCGTTCATTTACTTCTTGGTTATTTGTATATCTTCTTCAAAGAAATGTCTATTCAAATCCTCTCCTCATTTCTCAATTGTTATTTATCTTTGTGTTATTAAGTTATGAAAGTGAAAATGATTCATGTTTGTAGAGGAATTATTTCCGGAGTGTAACTCTACTGGGTAGTTCATATAATTGCTTTTAACTTTAATTACAGAGGGGCTGTGTTTCTCTATCTTACAGTGCAACTTACAAAGATTTCCTTTATCTAATAATTATGGTGGGAGTTTGAGGCATTAGAACTTCTTTGCAGAACAAGATATCTCAAGGTGACCCAATAATAGTACAGAGATGTCTGCCCTCTATGGCGTTAGTCTTGGGAATGGATAGAAACATTCAGCCCACATTTCTCAGGGAGTTGTGAGATAGTAAAAAGACAAGATCATGATTTTTCTGAATTTACATTTTTCTCCAAAGGGATATTTCACTGCACAGTTATGTTTATTATAAAAAGCTAAATGCTTAGTTACTCCATTCTTTTATGTGTATTACATACAATGCAGAACCAGAAAAAAATTCTAAAAGAGGTTGGTACATATCAATTTAAAAACTGTACAATAACAGTAGCATTTTAAATTCTAGACTTTCCAGAAAGAGGAGCCTCGTCCATAATTTCCTCTATACTTTGCCCTTTCTTAAGTATATAGTTTTCAAGTTTGCTTGGTATCAAAGTTGAAACATCTGTTTCTTTTGTTTATGCCAACAGATCTCACAAGCATTTAGGCTTTCATAGAAAATGTTCATGCAAATGCCAGCCAGTTGTGGGCAATTAGTTACGTAAGCTCCAAGCAAGCTCAGCCTCTGTATACTTATGGATAATCATTTCCATCCCACCTACAGGTCTCCTTGCTTTATCTTTTTTATATTCAGGGTGTAATTAAGCTTTTCTACAGCATCCAGAACAATGTTTTGTGGTATGAATAAGATTCTCAGAAGGCCTGAAAATATGTGTAATTTTAAAGTCCCTCAACCCCTCATTTAGTAGATTTGACTAGACAATGGATTTCAGAGAGTGCTCTTCAGCATTGAGGAATACATTAAAAAAAAATGAGACTCAGCAGCTACATGAATCCCTGCTGGAGCAGCATTTTCTTATGTTGAATAAAATCCTAGGTTAACTATGTATTGCACCATTTCTACTACAATGAAGATGTCTCAGCTTTTCTTACTGCAAAAACTCAGGGTATCTTAAATAAAATGTCATTTTTATTTGCCTCACATTTGAATGGATGAGATAGAGTTAACTGTCTCAGTTGAACAGAGATAGAAATTAAATAAGTCATAACATTTTATTAAACTACATTTACTTATCTAGAAAGACAGGTTTTATATATTTTGTAAAAATATCTAAAGGTTTTAGATATTTTGTAAAAATCTGAACTTATGAAGTCAAGCCTGTTTGAATTTTAAAGGGTAATAATTTTTATACTGCTTATAAATTTCTTTGTTTCTCTATTGAACACTAGTCTCATGAAGTCAAAAAGAGAGAAAGCAAAGGAGAGGAGAAATAAATGTAGGGAAATCAGTAAGATGAGAAAGAAGAGAAAAATGAGATGAACAGAAGGAGGAGTAGGGAGAAAGTGGAATGAGAAGGTGTGAAACAACCATTAATACATTACCTAGGAATAAACCTTGATATTGTTAATGTTGGAATACTTTTAAAAGTATAGTAAAAAAAGATCTGAAACCAATTTATGCTAAAGAGTTGCCTGTCTTTGTACCTATAAAACAGAAACAGCACCAGACACGACTATTTTGTGGTCTTATTAATTTGAAGGGCACTAAGAGGCCAGGTAAAGTTGACCCCAGACAAAATTTGCAATTTTTATCTTTTGTCATTTGAGCCCTATGGCAAGGTTCCTCTTCAGCTTTCTCTCCCCACCCCTACCTCCCATTAAAACTCTCTCCTTTCCTTAATAACTAAAGAAATTATTTGCTAAACAGATACATATACATTTGACTAACTGGTTAAATTTTAATTGACATTCATTACACTAAAGTAAGAATATATCCATACAGATGCACTTTAATTTCTAATTATACAATAAGAGACTTTTTCCCTGCATAAAATAAGTTTCACTTTAGTGACTTGACCCCCTGCTTTCCTGTAAATATTTTACAATCTAAAATTTAAATCTTTAAGAAAAAAGTGAAAATAGAAACAACTACTAGAATTTTGATTTTGATTACATCTTTAGGCAAATTTAAGAAAGAATGAATATCTTTAAACGCTAAGATTTAAAGATGATGAAGATGGTTTTCCTGCTGTTGATGTAACACTTCTTTGATTTCTTTCTACATCTCTAATTTTTTAAGTGGTGATCTTCCCAACTTTATTACAATTATTCCCATCAATCCCCTTTCTCTGAGGCTTTCTGTCCCACACATGTTGTGTCTGTCTTATACATATGGACACTGCCCAGACGACAGACCCTGAGGACTGGGACTGGCAGGAAGCTTTGACTGCCTCACTTGCTAATCATCTCGTCTCACTTGAGGCCATGCTCACCCGGGCTGCCCAGCCAGCGAGGAGGTGGGGCTGCTGACCAAGCAGGATCCCTTTAATGGACACTCTGCTCAGGGCTTCTTATTATTCTGTCTCAGAATTTCTCAGCAGCACAGTGAAGTCTGACTCTTCCTACCCAATCCCACTTCCTCTCCTCTCTTGGGTGCCGGACAGACCCGCGTTAAGGTCTGAAGTCTTTTCTGCCTACTCACCGTCTCTGCACTTTGTCAGGCACAAAGGTTTCCTTCAACCCCTTGGGCTTTTATTTTCGGTTTATTCTCAGGTGATAGGAACTGTAAAAAAAGGCGCTCCCTTTGTTACTTTAAAGAAGTTCCTATCTGTTACCAATTTATTGATATTTTGTCAGTCACGAGAAGGTGAGAGTGAAAGGGATCAAACCATGCAAGAGGAAGGATGAGCTTTCAGTAGGAGGCAGAAGAAAGGCAAAAGGTGCATTTGAAGATACAGAGGTGAGATTTCTGATAAATTTAGAATGGGAATAGGAAATAGTCACAGAAGTAATCCATACTTACAAGTCTACAGCAGGCTCTAGATGAGGGAGGAGAGAAAATTTGCGATGGGTAAGACGTCTGCAATTTTGATATTTACACTAGACTGGCTTATAGTTTTATGATTATTAGGGTGGAGTGGATATTAGTGACAAAAAGGGCAGTGTCCTTATTGTCTAAAAGAGAAGACAAAATGTAAAGACTCATCTCAGAACTAATCCAGAGGGGGAAGAAGGAATCTGTAAGGTAAGTTCAGTAGAGAGCATTGAGCAAAAGTTATTTTATGTAAGACTTGATTAAATCCTGCTCACCCTATAGAGTTAAATATTAGGGACAATGTTAGTTCAACTTTGCAGCTAAGAGGAATTGATGTGATATTTAATCTATTTACTAGTTTTAGCAGTTGAGGATCAATTAGGTCAGAATCAAATCACAAAAATTCAAAAGCAATTATTTGGTGTGATAGGATTTTTTAAAAAAGTGAGATGTCCAGTACTATTCTATCAAGAAGAGGCAAAGCCCTTCCTTTGTGTTTGCTAGGTGGTGTTTTATTTGTTTGTGGTATTCTTGTTTATGACATTGGGTGCAGAGTGCAATTGTGTCTGGATAGCTTGAGTCAGGGAGGTTAAAGAGTTCCTCCTGGTCTTAAAACGTCATCTCCTTCTGTTTTCCATTAGGAAAGCTTCTGGATCATAAAGGAACATTATCACAGCTTTCAGCCCACGGTGGGCCCTGATTTTCTGGTAGTAAATAAGTTGAAACAATCTCATTCTCCTTGCATTTGACCTAAGTGAACCACCTCACAGTGGTCCCCAGTGGTTATGGCAACATGAAGATTTTTAGGTTGGAAGCCTGTCCTCTTTTTTTTTTTTTTTTGAGTCTATGATTTATGATAGGAAATCCAGAACTCATGAAACTGTTTTGGTTCCAACCAGGAAGCTTGCAACTCCAGGGAAGAGAATGAAAGAAATCAAATTGTTGATGAAATGATTGAGCCATGAAATCAAGCACCTGTGCTATCTTGTAGCTTTCAGTTTGTGCAGTCGATTCTCTTCGTTGCTTAAATCACTTTCAGTCAGATGTTCTATTGGTTGCAACAGAGAACCCTAACTGAAATAAATCATAGTGAAGGAACTCTGATTTTGATGGTACGGATTCTGAGATCTGAACACTGGTATTGTCATGATTATAGATATAAAATAGTAGGCAAGTCATTTAACCACTTTTATTTTTGACATACTTACTGTTAAATGGATGTGATATTATCAAGCTTCCAGTTCTGTTACACAGATAACCAGGAGGAACATATATAAAAAGCTGTGTGCAGAAGAGGTATCTCCAATGAATGTGAGTTCTAAAGGAAACCATTTTCTATCTTGATATTATAAATAAATAAATTTTTTTCCTTTAAAACCTAATGAAGGTGAAATATATATTGATGTTATGGAGTGCTTAGATAATTCCTCTCAGGCTTCAAGAAGACTAAATCTGTGCATTTCATAAAATCTGTGCATTGATCACATGGGGTCAGTAATAAAATGTAAGAAATTCCTTTAGGACAAATCTAAAATTCCTTAGTGGGCCAGGGAGACCTCACATTCCATCTGGGTACTCAGTATTTGTGTTCTTTATTCTCATGGCCTGACAATTGATTTAAAGATTCCATTAATATAAAAAAAATGGGTTGTAGTCTGAACAGTTTCCTGCCCACTGTTGTCACCAATGGGTGCTTAATGGTGGCCAGGAGCTAATCCTTTCATCTGCTGGCCTGGTCATCCCGGTGGCCGTGGCCAGAACTGAGTAATCACCCACTTCCTTATAGCCAAGAGGGAGGATTCCCAGTGGAATCCCAGGGCATCCAACCAAAGAAGCCTGGCTGCTCGCTGACAAAGATGAGCTGTGTCCCTAGTGGCGATAAGGTCAGAGAGGGACCAGGGCAGAAGGGCAGAGTGGGAAGGTGGGATCCTCCCGAGATGGTTCCTCCTCTCCTTTCTGCACCATGCTGTGCCAGCCTCGAGTTCCCAGGGCTCTCACAGCCCCTCAACAAGCATTACTGGGGAACCCACTGTGTTGCCTCATGAGTACTGCATGAGTTATCAAGGGTAAATGACGGCTAAGATACTATTCCTGACCCTAAGAAACCCACAGGCCAGACAGGGAGTTGGACAAACAAATAACTGACAACAGTGTCCTTCGGAAACACCCTAATGGCTCTGAGCCCCTCTGTGGTGACTTTATTACTCCTCCCTTCCTGCCTCATGCTCAGGGTGGACATCTTGATCGGATACTCCTACCAAGTGGACTGCTGCCTCTGGCTTTTCCCAGAGTATTCTCATGTTAGAAACCAAAAATGTTTTGTTGTTGTTGTTTGTTTGTTTTTGGTAATGGGGATCGAATTCGAGACCTTGCGCTTTCGAGGAAGGCGGCGGAACCACTGAGCTAAATCCCTGGCTCCCCAAAATGTTTTTAAGATCTGAATTTCACAAAAAATCTACTAATTCCTGATTCGCTAATTAAGAAATAAAGGTAGATGAGAAGCCATAAGGCTAATAATTTATGGGGAATAGAACTCCTCCAGAAAATATTAAACACACTGGCAAGTGGACAGCTGTGTACTCTTAGGAACCTCTGTCTCTCCACAGTTGAGCCCTGTTTCTGCAGGTACAGGCAGGGCTCTCTGACAGGAAGGGAAATCAGTGCCCTATGTTGATGAGAGAAGTACTTTGCATCAGGAAAGCAGCATCTCAAAAATAAATGATTAAAGTATGAACAGTTCTCAATCATGATTTTTTGAAAGCTACCATACCCAAGTTGCTTCTACTGCATACATATGTTTTTCACGACTATAATATACAGATTATTTCGTGTATTTTGCTAGAGTTGTGATCACTGTCTTGTATGAATTAAAGCTTTTATTTCAAGTGAAACCACTTACTAGCATCCACTTCAGTTACCATGATGGGTTTGGAGAACTGAATCCGGAATCCCCAGGGATAATCTCCAGTTCCTTTGAACAATCTCACAGTTTGCTCACGAACTACAAAGAAGGCAAAGAAGATATTGCTTTCATTTAATGTTTAGATACTGTAGCTATATGTTTTAAAATAAGCTATTATTTATTTTTATTATGTGTTAAATGTAATAAAAACAATGTAGACTAAGGAGTATCTAATTTAAAATTGATGGTAGACTTTTTTTTGTACGGGGGATCAAACTTGGGTTCTTGTGTGTGCGAGGCAGGCGGCGGAACCACTGAGCTAAATCCCCTGCCCTGATAGATTTATTTTTAAGGAAGAGGAAAATGAGGCATGAAAAGTAAAAAATTTGCTTGAGTCACATGATGAGGAAAAGATGGTACTCTTAGGCAGCAGGACACCCAATGCTTCACTCTTACCCATGGTATCACAGCTACCCTGTAAAGCACCTCAGCCTTACCAATCTGAGTTGTTTCGATCCACAAATAAGAGACATGTATAGTAAGGTTACATGTGGAAATCAGAAAACTGAATCCTCACCCATACATTTAGGTCTTACAAGAACCCAAGAAGAGCTGAATAATTGAGCTTCTTAGAAAACAGAAACAACTGGTCCTTGGAGAACCTGGAACTCTCAGGTTATGCTAGATTGAAGATAGAGAGTTCCAAGAACTTTGCTGGAAGAATTCATGGTTTTGGGAGACCCCTGGTCATGCTGACGCCAGCAGACGGTGTGGAAGAGCCACAGTATCTGAATCCGCACAGCAGAGGTGCCAGGGGGAACATAAAGGCCATGGTTATGAGCCCCAGAAGATAGAGCAGAAATGAACAGAGAGGGCCTTTCTGATGCTCCCCAATGAAAATTGAAGCCCACTGGGAAAGTGAAGAAAAACTCTTCAATAAAAGACACTGGACCATCGTGGTTGGTAAGTTGGTGGGATCAGCACCTCCCATAGAAACCTGGACTCAAATAGGGAGGGAGGGAGCCAGCTGGAACCTGCAGTAGAACCTTGCAGAGTTTAATCCTGCAGGAGGTCAGGGACCTCAATTTGGACCTTGCAGCCAGAAATCAGCCTGAATCTCAGTAGACTACAGCTGGCTTGCTGAGACTAATCGATTTAGACCTGCATACTGCTGCCCCCATTACCTACCAGGACGGCAGAGACATGTCCTAAGGGAGGCCTTTTTTTGTTTGTTTTGATAAATATATATTTATATATATATTTTTTTTCTTTTCTTTTCTTTTTCTCTCTCTTTATACCTTCTGGCTCTATATTTCTCTCCCTCTTTGTTCCTGTCCCATTCTGAAAAATTTCTCTCTGTCCTCTCGACTGTCACTTTTATAGGAAGGTGAATACAATTTCTAAGCTTCCCTATTGTTGTCAGTTTGTTCTGTACTTGTCTCTGTTCTTTTGCTCTGTCTTATCCTCCTGTCTTCAACAGATCCTCACAATTTGCGTGATCTTCCCATATCCTCCAGCCTCACCTCTAACTTTTCCCTCTCCCTCTCCCTCTATCTCTCTACCCCTCTCTCCCCAACCCCTGCTAAATCCTTATCCTGAAGGAGAAATTTGCCATATTGAAGGGTCTACTTACTACAAACATATTTTGGGCTGGCCCTAGATTTTGATCTAGCTCACATGGTTAAAGGGGACAGATAAACTGCTACCACAAATTGTCATTTTTCTAAGCTGTGTTTGATGCTGATTGTGTCAATTGGGTTAAGGTGTTGTGATTGATCTAATGAGTTGTCCTCCCTAGTATACTGAAAACAAGATTGCCTAAAAGTCATTAGGGATTCAAAGCCTAAAATGTCCAGCTCTACATGGAAGATATTTCTGAGAAGCAATCACTCTATAGGGGCTCTAAACACCAGTAATAAAGATACTCAAAATAAGAAATATTGGAGTATCAGCCTAGGAATTAAAACAAAAACCAGCACCAACAACAGAATTAAAAATGAGAAGACACCTTTGCAGGACACAAACACAGACTTTCAGTTCACCAAAGGCAAATTCTGGGGGAAATGAAGTGGAAAAATGTGATAATCAACCACCTGGACACCCTGAACTGATAGCACAAGAAGTAACAAAACAAATGAATGAGGCTCTAGAAAAATTCAAAACAGAAATAATTTTCCAGATAACTACAGAGATGGTGAGCAGAGTGAAAGACATGATTAGAGGCTCTAGAACAGAAACAGATAAAAAAATAGATGAGCTCAGAACCATGCTGGAAGCCATGAATGCCCAGCATAAGGAAGAAATGGAAACCATGATTTCCCAAAATGGGAAAGAAATGGAATCCATGAAACAGATTTAAACAGATATCCAGGAGATTAAAAACTCCATTGAAAGTATTCACAGCAGATTGAGTGAATGTGAAGATAGAATATCAGATACAGAAGACAGGATTGCAGTTAGTGACCATGAAAACAGAGGTTTCTTCAAAATAGTAAGGGACCATGAGAAATCAATCTAGCAGCTGCTAGATGATGCAAAGAAGAAAAACATAAGACTGATAGGATTCCACAAAAAAACAGGAAAAAGTACAAACGACATAAAAAAACTGTTCACAGAAGTAATAGTGGAAAACTTCCCAGACAGAGGCAGAGGATTGGACATACAGATAAGTGAGGCATGTAGAATTCCAACTAATCATGATCAAAAATAGCTACAACTAGACATATAATAGTCAAGATCCCAGAAATGCAACAGAAGAACAAAATCCTACAAGCAGCTAGAGAAAAGAAACAAATCACCTACAAAGGAAAGCCCATCAGAATCACAGCAGACTTCTCAACACAAACCCTCAAGTTAAGGAGAGCCTGGAGTGAAGTATTTCAAGCCCTAAAAGAAAATAATTTCCAACCCAGACTGTTGTATTTTGCAAAATTATCTTTCAAAATTGATGGGGAATTTAGATACTTCCACAACAAAGAACACCTGAGAAATTTCATGAACACAGAACCAGCACTCCAAACAATTCTAAACAATATCCTAGAAAAAGACATTGAAGGTCACAACTCCATGAGGCCCAACAGAGGGAAGCCACCAGGCAAGGCAAGAAACTAAAGGGAAAGGGGGAAAATAAAAAATAAAAGAGCCAACAAAAGTAAAACATCATGACAAGGATGAGTCAATATTTATCAATTACAACCATCAATGTTAATGGCCTCAATTCACAAACCAAAAGAAATAGATTGGCAGAATGGATTAAGAGGCAAAATCCAACAATATGCTGTATACAAGAAGCACACCTAACTCAAAAAGAAATTCATAGACTGAAAGTAAAAGGATGGAAAACAATTCTCCATGAGACAGGAACCCAGAAAAAAGCAGGGGTAGCAATCTTATTTGCAGACAAAATAGATTTCAAACCATATCTAATTAAGAGAGACAAAGATGATCAGTACATCCTTGTGAAGGGAACAATCCAGAAGAAAGAGATGGCAATCATAAATATATATGGACCAAATACAAATGCCCCCAACTATACAAAACAAATGTTAATGGACATGAAAAACCAAATAAGCACTAATACAATTGTAGTGGGAGGACCTCAATATCTCACTGTCACAAATAGACAGATAATCTAGACAAAAAATGAATAATGAAATTCTAGAACTGAACCAAGCTTTTGAACAAATGGACTTAATACATGTCTACAGAGTGTTCCATCCCACAAAATCAGAATACACATTGTTTTTGGCTACACACGGGTCATTTTCCAAAATAGACCACATGCTAACTCACAGGGCATGTTTAAGCAAATGTAAAAGAATTGAAGTTACCACCTGTATATTATCATACATAGTGCAATAAAATTGGAGATCAATACCATAAGAAACCACAAAACCCCCACAAACACATGGAAATTGAATAACACTCTCCTGAACAACCAATGGGTCACAGGGGAAATTAAAGAAGAAATTAGACAGTTTTGACAAGTAAATGATAACACCAGTACAACATGCAGAAATCTATAGGACACAATGAAAGCAGTTCTACATGGGAAATTTATAGCACTGAATGCCCATATTAGGAAAACAGAGAGAGCTCAAATAAACAACCTAATGCTGAACCTCAAGCTTCTAGAAAAAGAAGAGCATGACAAACCCAAAACTCGTACAAGAGAGGAAATTATAAAGATCAGAGCAGAAATCAATGCTATGTAGACTAAGAGAATGATACAAAAAAAATCAATGAATCTAAGAGTTGGTTTTTTTAAAGAATAAATAAAATCAATAAACCCTTATCAACTTTACCAAAAAAGGAAAGAAAAGGCTCAAATCCATGCAATTAAGAATGAAAATGTGAAGTCACAACAGATCCAACAGAAATCCAGGGGATCATCAATACCTACTTCAAGAACCTGTACCCTAACAAAATGGAAAACACAGAAGAAATGGACAGATTCTTAGATACATACAAATTGCCAAAGTTAAATGAAGAAGATATAAAAATTCTAAACTCTCCAATTACAAGCAGTGAAATTGAAAATGTAATTAAAAATTTACCAACAAAGAAAAGCCCAGGTCCTGATGGCTTCACTGCTGAATTCTACAAGACATTTAGAGAAGAACTATCACCATTACTCTTTAAACTCTTCAATGAAATTGAAAGGAAAGCAGTACTTCCAAATTCATTCCTGGAAACAGGTGTTACTTTGATTCCAAAACCAGGGAAAGACCCAACCAAAAAAGAGAACTACAGACCAATCTCCCTAATGAACATAGACGCAGAAATCCTCAGTAAGATACTGGCAAACGGAATACAGAGGGTCATCAAGAAGATCATACACCCTGACCAAGTTGGATTTATCCCAGGGATGCAAGGATGTTTCAACATACGTAAATTAATAAATATAAAACACCATATTAACAGAGCCAAGGACAAAAACCATTAGATCATCTCAATAGATGCAGAAAAAGCATTTGACAAAATCCAACACCCATTCATGATAAAACCCTACAGAAAATTGGAATAGAAGGTCTTTATCTCAACCTGATTAAGGCTATTTATGAAAAATCAACAGCCAACATCATACTAAATGGTCAAAAACTGAAAACTTTCATGCTAAAATAAGGAACAAACAAGGATGTCCACTATCACCACTCCTATTCAATATATTTCTGGAAACATTAGCCACAGCAATTAGACCAGAGAAAGAAATAAAAGGAGTAAAGATAGGAAAGAAGAAGTTAAACTGTCATTATTTGCTGACGATGTGATACTCTACATAGAAGACCCAAAATCTCTGCCAAAAGATTTCTAGTCTTAATTGACAGATGCAGTAGAGTAGCTAGATACAAGGTAAACACTCAAAAGCAATAGCCTTCTTGTACACAAATAACAGATTCACTGAGAGAGACATTAGGCAAACAATTCCTTTTACAATAGCATCCCCAAAAATGAAATATCTAGGAACCAGTCTAACAAAGGAAGCAAAAAACCTCTACACTGAAAACTACAGCACTCTGAAAAAAGAGATAAAAAAGGATATAAGAAAATGGAAAGACAACTCTTGCTTCTGGGTAGGAAGAACCAATATAGTGAAAATGGCCATACTTCCAAAACTGGTACATAGATTTAATGCAGTACTGATTGAAACTCCAATAATATACTTAACAGAAATAGAAAAAAATCCAAAAATTCATTTGGAACAGTAAGAGACCTAGAATAGCAAAAGCAATTCTAGGCAACAGAGACATGGCAGGGGGTATAACAATCCCCAACTTAAAACTATACTACAAAGCTGCTGTGATAAAGTCAGCATGATACTGGCAAAGGAACAGACCTGAGGATCAGTGGAATAGTTTAGAAGATCCAGAAACAACTCCAGACGTACTCAGCCACCTCATCTTTGAGAAAGGAGCCAACCATCCTCACTGGAGGAGAGATAGCCTCTTTAATAAATCGAGTTGGAAAAACTGGATTTCAACCTGCCAAAGATTAAAACTAGACCCATATCTATCGCCATGCACTAAACTAAGATTTAAGTGGATTGAAGATCTAAATATTAAAACAGAAACACTAAACTTGCTGGAAGATAAGTTAGGTAGAACTCTTGAAGACATTGGCATAGGAAAAGACTTTATGAGCAAAACCTCAGTAGCACAAGAACTAGGACAAAGAATCAACAACTAGGATCTCATCTTATTAAAAAGCTTCTGTCCTGCAAGAGAAACCACCAACAGAGGTAAGAGACAACCTACAATGTGGGAAAAAATTTTAGCAGCAGTACCTCAAACAAAGGACTACAATCTAGAATATACAAAGAACTTAAAAAAAACCAGACCCCCCCAAATTTAAAGACCCAATTCAAAAATGGGCATCTGAAATGAACAGACATTTCTCAGACAAAGAAGTAAAAGCACCAAATAAAAATGACAAAATGTTCAATATCACTGGTCGTTAGAGAGATGCAGATGAAAACAAAGCTGAGATTCCACCTCACCCCAGAAAGAATGGCTGCTATCAAGAAATCAACCAATAACAAATGTTGGTGGGGTTGTAGGGAGAAAAGAACCCTTCTCCGTTGTAGGTGGGAGCGCAGACTGTTGCAAGCACTGTGGAAATTATATGGAGATACCTCAAAGAACTAGGACTAGAGGTCGCATTTGACCTAGCTATTCCACTGCTGGGTATTTTTCCAAAAGAATTAAAAGAATCATACCACAGTGATATATGTGCACCCATGTTTATAATGCCGCAGTTTGGAATAGGGAAATCTTGGAAACAGGCCAAGTGCCCATCGACTGGAAGCTGGATAAAGAAGATGTGTTTTTTTTTTTTTTTTTAATAAAATGGAGTACTACTTAGCCATAAAGAATGAGAAACTAGAGACATTTATAGTTAAATTGATACATATTGATGACATACTCTTAAGTGAAATAAATTGTAGACACATGTGTAAATACCAAATAGTTTCTCTGGTGTGAGAAACTGAAAGTGTAAATAATGATTACAATGTGTAATTGATAGTGGGAGATAGAAAGGAAAGGTCCAAAGGCATAGGGGAAGTGGGAGAGGAAGGGGAAAGGGAAGAAGGGAAAGGAAAAATTACGAGAAAAGGAAAAAATGGAAACAAATTATTTGTAAATAGAGAAGGGAGGAGGGAGTGAAGGGAGGACAGGAAATGGGGAAAAAATAAGAACCAAGATATATCATGTAAAGGTACAAATACCCAATGATAAATGTAAATGTATTGTATACTTAAAATGTACTATTAAAAGAATCTAAGGAAAAAAACCAATGCCATCTACTGATACTTAGAATGGGCCTCCTATGCATTGGGGGTATTTAAATGAATATATTACCTCAATAGTCATATCTGACTATTCTGAATGAAGTGCAATTTAAATAATTCATCCAGTCATACAGCAAGTAAATAATAGTTGTTGAGGTTAACAGTTGAGCTTATTGAGTTTATTAAAGTTCAAATAATTAAATAATATGTCCAAGAAAGACAGCTGGTCATTTGTTAGAAGGATTTAAACCCAAGTTTGTGTGACCCAAGTCCTTATATTTTTTTCCTTTTTTTTTTTTTTTAAATCCTTTTATTGGTACATTTTAGGTATACAACACAATTACATTTCTCATTGGGAATTGTAGCTTTACATAATGAATCTTCGTTCATATTTTTCCCCATTCCTAGCCCTCCCTTCACGCCCTCCACCTTTCCTATTTACAAAGACTTTATTTCCATTTCTCATCATTTTATCCTTTCCCTTCCCCTGCCCCTCCCACTACCCCTACCCCTTTGGATCTTTTCATTCTATTTTACATTTTCGATTATTCGTTCTAATCATTGGTACATTTTAGGTATACAATATAATGACATTCATCATTGGAAATTTGCACCTTTACATAGTCTCTCTTGGTTCTTATTTTTCACCCTTGCCCAGCCCCCCCTTCAACCCCTCCAGTCCTCCCTATTTACAAAGATTTTGTTCCTATTTTTCCATTTTCTTATATTAATCCCATTCCCTTCTATCCTTTCCCCTAGCCCTCCCACTTCCTTCCCCTTTGCCCCTTTTCTTCCTATTTCACATTACCTATTATACATTTAGTCCTTATTTACACTTTCAGTTTCTCACACCAGAGAAACTATTGGGTATTTACACATATGTGTTCTATTTATTTCACTTAAGAGTATGGCCTCAATGTGCACCCACTTAGCTATAAATGTCTCTAATTTCTCATTTTTTATGGCTGAGTAGTACTCCATTTTATTAAAAAACCACATTTTCTTTATCCAGTCTCCAGTTGATGGGCATTTGGGCTGTTTCCAAGTTTTAGATATTACAAACTGTGCTCCTATGAACATGGGCACTCATTTATCACTGTGGTATGATTCTTTTAATTCTTTGGGGAAGATCCCCAGCAGTGGAATAGCTGGGTCAAATGGGACTTCCAGTCCTAGTTCTTTGAGGTATCTCCATACTGATTTCCACAGTGCTTGCACCAGTTTACACTCCCACCAGCAGTGGGGCAGGGTTCCTCTCTCCCCACAGCCCCACCAGCATTTGTTATTGGTTGATTTCATGATAGCAGCCATTCTTTCTGGAGTGAAGTGGAATCTCAGCATTGCTTTCATTTGCATCTCTCAAATGACCAGTGATGTTGAACATTTTTTCATGTATTTATTTGCTATTTCTACTTCTTTGTCTGAGAAATGTCTGTTCATTTCAGATGCCCGTTTTCGGATTGGGTATTTAAATTTGGGAGGTCTGATCTTTTTAAGTTCTTTATAGATTCAAGATAGTAGACCTTTGTCTGAGGAAAAGCAGGTGAAGTTTTTTTCTCACATTGTGGGTTGTCTCTTCACACTGCTGGTGGTTCCTCTTGCTGTGCAGAAGCTTTTTATTAAGAAGAGATCCCACTTGTTGATTGTTTGTGCTAGTTCATGGGCAACTGAGGTTTTGTTCATAAAATCTTTTCCTACACCAATGTCTTCAAGTGTTCTACCTAACCTCTGTGCCAGCTGGTTCAGCACTTCTATTTTAACATTTAGATCTTTAATCCATTTCAATTTTAGTTTAGTGCATGGCAAGAGATATAGGTCTAGTTTGAATCTTTGACAAGGTGAAACCCAATTTTTCCAGCACCATTTATTAAAGAGGTTATCTTTCCTTCAATGAGGGTGTTTGGCTCCTTTATCAAAGATGAGATGGCTGAGTGTGTCTGGCATTGTTTCTGCATCTTCTAATCTGTTCCATTGGTCCTCAGGCCTGTTTCTTTGCCAGTACCATGCTGTTTGTATCACAGTAGCTTTGTAGTATAGTTGCAGGTTGGGGATTGCGATACCCCCTGCCATGTCTCTGTTACCTAGAATTGCTTTTGCTATTCTGGGTCTCTTCTTGTTCCAAATGAATTTTTGGATTGTTTTCTCAAGGTCTCTGAAGTATGCTGCTGGGATCTCAATTGGAATTGCATTAAATCTATATAGGAGTTTTGGAAGTATGGCCATTTTCACTATATTAATCCTTTCTACCCAGGAGCAGGAGATGTCTGTCCATTTTCTGATAGCATCTTCAAACTCTTTTCAGAGTGCTGTAGTTTTCAGAGAAGAGGTCTTTGATTTCTTTCGTTAGGTTGATTCTGAGGTATTTCAGTTTTTTGGATGCTGTTGTGAAAGGAATTGTTTACCCTATTTCTCTCTCAGTGAGTCTGTCATTTGTGTAGAGGAAAGGTATTGATTTTTGTGCGTTGACCTTGTCACCAGCTACTTGACTGAAGTTGGTTATTAAGTCCAGAAGACTTTTGGTGGAGTTCTTGGGGTCTTCTATATAGAGTATCATATCATCTGCCAATAATGACAATTTGACTTCTTCATTTCCTATCTTTATTCCTTTTATTTCTTTCTCTTGTCTAACTGCCATGGCTAATGTTTCCAAAACTATATTGAACAAGAGTGGTGACAGTGAACATCCTTGTCTTGTTCCTGATTTTAGTGTGAAGGGTGTCAGTTTTTGACCATTTAGTATGATATTGGCTATTGGCGTCTCATAGATGGCTTTTATCAGTCTGAGGTAGAGACCATCTATTCCAATTTTTTGTAGGGTTTTTATCCTAAATGCACGTTGCATTTTGTCCAATGCTTTTTCTGCATCTATGGAGATAATCATATGGTTTTTGTCCTTGGCTCTATTGATATAGTGTATTACATTTATTGATTTGCATATGTTGAACCATCCCTGCATCCCTGGGATGAAACCCACTTGATCAGGATGTATGATCTTCTTGATGATCTTCTGCATTCTATTTACCAGTACCTTATTAAGGATTTTTGCATCTATGTTCATTGATGAGATTGGTCTACAGTTCTCCTTTTTGGTTGGGTCTTTCTCTGATTTGGGGATCAAGGTGATGCTTGCTTCCAGGAATGAATTTGGGAGTATTGCTTCCCTTTCAATTTCATTGAAGAGTTTAAACAGTAGTGGCAGCAGTTCCTCTTTGTTTAGTATTTTTAGGTCTTCTTCGGTCAACTTTGGTAATTCATACGTGTCTAGGAATCTGTCCGTTTCTTCTGTGTTTTCCATCTTACTGGCATATAGGTTCTAGAAGTAGGTATTGATGGTCCTCTGGATTTCTGCTGGGTCTGTTGTATTTTCTCCCTTTTCATTCTTAATTGCGTGGATTTGGGCCTTTTCTTTCCTTTTTCTGATAAGCTTGGCTAAGGGTTTGTCAATTTTGTTGATTCTTTCAAAGAACCAACTCTTGGCTTCATTGATTTTTTGTATCATTCTCCTAGTCTTCATTGCATTGATTTCTCCTCTGATCTTTAAAATTTCCTCCCTTGTATGAGCTCTGGGGTTGTCCTACTCTTCTTTTTCTAGAACCTTGAGGTTCAGCATGAGGTTGTTTAATTGGGCTCATTCTGTTTTCCTAATATGTGTGTGTGGGGCCTTGTCCCCCCCCCCACTACAACTCTTGAGTGCCTTTTACGGGCATGTCTAAGCCTGCTGCAAGTCTACCCAGCAACAAGGAAGTAGCCCCAGTACCCTCCCCTTGCTCCCTCCCTCTAGCCCTACGATATATATGCTGTAGCAGCTTCCGCAATAAACGAGACTTGATCAGAAACCTGTCTTGTCTCCATCTCTCGTGTCCCCTGTCCTTTGTCATTCTCACCCCCCCCTCTAGGGTCTTCGTTGACTTACCCGCGGGCTGGGACATATGTGTATTCACTGCTATGACTTTCTCTCCTAAGACTGCTTTCATTGTGTCCCATAGATTTCGATATGTTGTATTGTCATTGTCATTTAATTGAAGGAGCTGTCTGATTTCTTCTTTAATTTCCTCAGTGACCCATTGGTTATTCAGAAGTGTGTTGTTCAGTTTCCACATATTCATGAAATTTTTCAAGTTTCTCTTGCTATGGATCTCCAATTTCATTGCACTATGGTCTGATAATCTACAGAGGATAACTTCAATTCCTTTGCACTTACTTAAACATGTTCTATATGTGAGTAGGTGGTCTATTTTTGAGAATGACCCATGTGCACCTGAGAAGAATGTGTATTCTGATTTTGTGGGGTGGAAGACTCTGTAAACATCTGTTAAGTTCATTTGTTCAAGAGTTCGATTGAGTTCTAGTATTTCATTACTTATTTTTTTGTCTAGTTGATCTATTTGTGACAGTGTGGTGTTGAGGTCCCCCACTACAATTGTATTAGTGCATAGATGACTTTTCATGTCCATTAGTATTTGTTTTATATAGTTGGGTGCACTAGTGTTTGGTGCATAGATATTTATGATTATCATCTCTTCCTCTTGGATTGTTCCCTTTACAAGAATGTAGTGTTCTTCTTTATCTCTCTTAATCAGTGTTGGTTTGAAATCTACTTGATCTGCAAAGAGAAAAGCTACTCCTGCTTTTTTACACGTTCCCATCTCATTGAGTGGTGTTTTCCACCCTTTAACTTTCAGTATATGAGTTTCTTTTTGAATTAAGTGTGTTTCTTGTATGCAGCATATTGTTGGATTTTGCTTCTTGACCCATTCTGCCAGTCTGTTTCTTTTGATTGGTGAATTGAGACCATTAACGTTGATTGTTAAAACTGAAACGTATTGACTTATCATTGCCGTGACTTTTTCTTTTTGTTGGGTTCTCCCCCTTTACATTTAATTTCTTGTCAGGCCAGATGGGTTCATTCTGGTTTACTTCCTGGGGTTGTGATCCTCAATGTCTGTTCCTAGGATATTGTGTAAAATTCCTTGGCGTGCTGATTTGGTATTCACAAAGTTCCTAAGGTGCTCTTTGTCATGAAAGTATCTTATTTCTCCATCCATTTTGAAAGATAGCTTTGCAGGGTACATCAATCCAGGTTGGAGGCTGTTTTCTTTTAGGGCTTGGAATATGTCCACTCCAAGCTCTTCTTGCCTTGATGGTTTGTGTTGAGAAGTCTGCTGTGATTCTGATGAGCTTTCCTTTGTAGATGATTTCTTTTCTCTCACTGCTTGTAGAACTTTGTTCTTCTGTTGTGTTTCTGGAATCTTAACAATTATATGCCTATGTGTAGATTTTTTTTTTATCAAGGCTATTTGGAGTCCTATATGCCTCACTTATCTGTATGTCAAGTTCTTTTCCCCTGCTTGGGAAGTTTTCTGCCATTATTTCTGTGAAGAGATTTTTAATGTCATCTGCACTCTCTCCTGTTTCTTCTTTGACTCCAATCAGTCTTATATTATTCTTCTTTGCATCATCTAGCAGCTGCTGGATTGATTTCTCATGTCCCCTTACAATTTTAAGGCAATTTTTGTTTTCCTGGTCATTAATTGCAATCTTATCTTCTATATCTGAAATTCTGTCCTCACATTGGCTCATTCTGCTGTGTAGACTTTCAATGGAGTTGTTCATTTCCTGGAAATCTATTTGCATCTGTTTTATGGATTCCATTTGTTTCCTATGTTGGGATTCCATCATGTTCCTGAGCTCCTCTCTAGATTTATTAATCATGTCTTGCACTAGGAGCACAATTTCTCCTGTTATCTGAGAAATTATTTCTGATTTCATTTTTTCCAGATCCCCTTTTGTTGCCAATTCAGTGGGTCCAGGTGGTTGATTATCAGAGTGTTCCATCTCATTTCCCTTTGGGGTTGCTGTAGGTGATCTGGAAGTCTGGTTTTGAGACTTATTTATGTGTTTTCTCATTTCAACTGGCGGGGTGGGGGAGTGCTGTTGGCGCCCGCGAGGATCACCTCCTCTGAGCTGGGAGAGGTGGGACAGGTGCCAGGAGCGGAGGTAGGGATGGTGGCCCGAAAGCCCCTTCCTCTGGGCCAGGTGCGGCGGGACAGAAGGTGGACCAAAAGCCCTTTCTTCTGGGCTGCAGGCACCAGGAGGGATGGTAGCCCTGAAGCCCCTTCCTCTGGGCTGGGAGCAGTGGGAGGGATGGTGGCCAGGAAGCCCCTTCCTCTGGACCAGGAGCAGTGGGACGGCGGCTCAGAAGCCCCTACCTCTGGGCCGGGAGTGGCGGGACCCAGTACTGTGGTCCTGGTGGTCTGGTGTCCTCTGTATCTTTGTAGTGTGGAACCAGGTAGCTGTACAGAGGAGTGGGGGGTGGGGTGAGGTGTGTCCAGTTTATTCTATATTTCTTTTATAACATATGGACCACCTTTCTTACATATATTTTCCTTTTTTCATTCTGTCCTTTCCTTTCTTTTTATTTTTTTCCTTTTTGCCGATCAATTAATATTATATTAAATGTATAAAATTAAATGGTAAAAATAAAGCATGTTTTGGGCCAGGGATTTAGCTCAGTGGTTTTGCTGCCTGCTGCGCAAGCACAAGGACCCGAGTTCAATCCCCGGTACCAAAAAAATAAAAAAATAAAAAAATAAAGCATGTTTCTACTCTAGTCTGAAGATCTCTATTTAAACGTGGCTCAGCCATCTCTCCATCTGCTTTTCCTCCTGTTTCTTTTTCTTCCCACCACCTACTTCTTTTCTAGACATGTGTGCATACCTGCGTGTATGTGTTTCTTCCTTATAGCTTTTGTTCATTAATGAGTCTGGTTTACTCATAACCGCAGCTCATTCACATTTAACTTCTGTGTCCACTACTAAGGGCATTTTCTAATTTAAATTCTAATAGGAGGGAAGCTTGAAGGCAAAAATCTCCCTTCAGAACTCTTGTCCTGCTACTTTCATGATTCCAACATAGAACAGACATTCCTGAGAGACTATTTCTGCCTTTATATGGAAGGGTATTTTCCATACAAGGAGATGTGGACATGGTGAATATTTTGTCTTTATGATATGATAGCATTTAGTTTCTTATTTAGAAAAATATATATAGCTGAATCATGACAGAGTACCCAACTGAAATAAAACACTTTAAGGGCCTAAGTGATCTCAGAATGTTCATTTTTAAATGCTAACAAAGGTGTTCAATTAAAAATGATAACAAAGGCTTCAAAATAATGTGTCTTTTCTTGTATTTAGGGCCAAGTCTACAACAAAGAAATACTAACATGCTACTGAATTACTTTTCTCCATCAATTAGATTGACATAATTTATTGGTCAAATTTTTCTTCTGTATGTTAATGAATATCTAAAAATAAGAAAGAATACATGACAATAAAGTGTAATGATAAGCTCTCTGAGCTCCAGAATTGAATTGTTAATAGTAGCCTATTCTCAAACTCCTAGGGAAAAGCCAGGTAATTAATTATAAAATAAGAATGCTGATCTATTAACAAGGACAATTTAGCACCTTAAAATTAAAGTGTAATAGAGTCCCCTTTCTTTAAAAATAGAAATACATTAGAATTTATGGCTAATATATTTTGATCATTTGTTCCAAGTTTTCTTTTATATTTTTATATATGACTTTTCATTTCTCAGAGAGATTTAGATCTTTGTCCATGTTGAAGAGCAAGAACATTTCTAGTTTGTAGGGTTGTTTTCTTTGTTGTTATGGTTTGCCTAAATGTAGGCAAAATGTGAACAGAATTAAAATCATATAAAAGGTAAGAGGAACTTCTTGAGAATTTGAAGTGGTGAACAATTTTATTTAAAGTGGGAAAAACCTTAGCCCAGTCACCCACTTCATGTAGAATCTCTTCATCACTGACAAGTGGACTTGGGTGAGTATGTCCCTGATGTTTGGAAAATATTATCGTTATTATAAATTTATATTACTTTGCATGGTTTGTAAGATGATTTACCACTTTTTAAAACATTTCCTCAGGTATTCTCAGGTAAACCAGTATTTTAAAACTATGATTTCTATGAAAAATAACAGTGGCAGTAAAAGGTTAAGCAATTTCCCAAGCATGCTTAGATGTTACCACCTCCTTGGTCAAATAGGGAACAAAAACATCTGATAAAAACAAGGAAACACACATCTGTCTTCTACATGTTCATTGTGATCTGATAGCAGAAGTTATTGACTCACAAGCATTCACTGAGTAACTAGTATGTTCTTAGGGGCTTTATTATATACTAGGAATGTAGTGGAGAAGACAAACCAGAGAGAATTTTTCTCTTGGATGTGCCAGACACTGTCTGCCAAAATTGACACACCTTTAAAGAGACAAGGGATAAAGGCCCTTCATGTGGTCTCTTGAAGAAAAGTTTGTCTTTATAAAATGTTTAAAAAAATACATTGTTTTTCTTTTGTTATTAGGAGACGCTTACCGAGGTTGCAGAGTTGTGTTAGTGTGTTCCAACTTTGAAATTCTGTGCTTTGCTCTATTCTATTTCTGGTACAAATGTTGATATCTGTTAGTACAATTCTATTTTGGTGTGACTATTTGGACTGCCATTTATTGGATCCTAGTCTAATTTAAGGGACAGAACTTGGAAATTCAAGGATTTAGGAATTAATATTCCATCAGTCTGCAAAAGGTTGTTAGGTCATCAGGGTAAAAAGAAAATCAAGAATTCTGTGAAAATCATTTCTAACATCTCCACTTGTCAAGACTTTGTATTCCCTCTGGTTACTCTCTTGATAGGAGCTCCTTCTTTTGATAGATTGATTACCCAACCGATATTTGTTTAATGGAGTATTTTTACTGTGTTGATTCAAATCAAATTATGTTTGTTGGTTATCATATTTCATAAGACTGTTAAGATGGCTACTGCCTTCAAGGTTGTGTTTCTTTGCTTTTGGTTTTTCAATCAGGCAAATTGATTGTCAACAATGTGTATGAAAGAATGAACAATTTAATAAAGTCTTTAAATGGTGAACTCAACTGCAGAGCTCTCCTGTGGGAGAAGAGGCAATCAGAATGTTTTCTAACTGCTTCCCCTCCCATTCTGCAGACAATTTTCTTATATTTTAAGATTTATAGTCCTAGTTCCCTTGCAACTGTCTAGTGGATAATCTATAAGTGCCACACAGCTGCTGTAAAGTCACAATTGAATGTCATTGTTGTTTCAGAGACTATGTGGATGCATCATCAAGTAATTTATCCCCCTAGATAACATTTCCTGAGAATCATGTTGTTGGATGTAAAAATTCAAATGAAGGGCATATATTTCCATAAATATATCACAACTCAACTCAACATTTGAATATATCCTAACATTTTCATGTAGCTCCAGAATATGAGTGATACAAGATTTTGTTTGCCTATTTCTCCAACTTTTAAGGTATTAAGATCCTGACCCTAAGAATCTTACTTTCAGCCTAATGTTCTTTCCCTATACCAGTGATGGCAAACATTTTGGACACAAAACTGAAACCCCAAATCCACTTATTTGTCACAAAGTGTCAACACTGCAATTAAAACTACTGAGGTTTTAATTTACAAAAACCACCTCATAATTAACATCTTTTGTCTTAAAAGAAAAACAGCCAGGGATTTGGCTCAGTGGTTTTGCCACCTGCTGCGCAAGTGGAAGGATCTGAGTTCGATCCCCGGCACCAAAACAAAAAAAACCAAACCAAAACCAAACAAAAAACAATACGTGTGCCATAGGTTTGCCGCAACTGCTCTACTCCATTACTTAAGTAAAAGTTAAATATAGAATTTTTTGTTGTTTTTACAGCTATTCACAGAGCACCATCTATCTTTTGCTGTTCTGATTTGTTTTATTTTTAAAATTTTATTTTATTTTGGTTAGAACACAGCATGAGGTCTCCTTTCTTATATTTTTAAGTGTATTACAGATTATTGCTGATTATAGGTATAATGTCGTACTACAAATCTGTATTGCTTATTCATTTTGCTGAACTTAATGCCTTACCACCTATCTTGAGTTTTCACAAACTCCTATCTGAATACTTTAAATTTTGTATCCAGAGCCCCCCGTGCTTACTTTTCAATGAAGGGCTATTTAACTTGTTTATTTTACGATATTTATGTAAATAAGTATTGTATTAATTCTGGTATGTTGTCTTCTTGAATTAAGAAAAGCCTAGACGATAAGTAAAACACACTCCTGGGTGTGGTTCCAGAGGTGTGGACTTGGTACTCTATATGATCCTTCCCTACTTCCTCTCTGGTACTGTTCCCCTGTTCTGCTTCCTGGCCACCATGAACTGAGCAGCTTTGCTCCACCATGCTCTTACGTCATGATATCCTCTCTTGGAGCCAGCCACCATGGGTGAAACCCCCTGAAACCATGAGCCAAATTAAACCTGTCCTCCGTTAAATTGTGAATGCCTGGTACTGGGTCTCAGCCACAAGGAAGCTGACTAATACAAAATTTCTTAATGTGTGAAAATAAAAGCCTCATATTCTTTTATGCATGTGCATAAGAACTCATATAGATTCATATAAATATATGCTCATCATAGCATTACAGTGCTCATTATAGCACTCCATTGTTTGATTTTGTAATCAATCAGGAAAAAATTCAGAAAGTCTTAATTTTACTCTACAGATAAAACAAATAACATTATATATAATAATTACATCTTATTTATGTGTCAGTAAGATGAAGCAGCACATTTTGATGCCTGTTTTGAAAGTATTGTGTTCCATTTTATAGAACCTGACATACTTTTAAAACTCTCTTCTCTCTGTGTCTCTTTAGCAACTCCCCCTAGTGGCTTCACCATAGCAAGCATGATGCTTATTAAATGCATGATTGTATAATTACTTTAAGATATGATTTTCAACCTGAATCTTTGCTTTTTGAATTAAATTATTTATTTATCAAAGTTATTTATACCAATAAAGCAAAAACTCACAAAGGCTCTACATTTTAAATTTTTTCAGCAAAGTTTGGAGTGAAATAATATTTATTTTACATGCTGAAGCTTGTAATTCACATGTAAACTTTTTAAAAATCATAAGCTATTATTGTAGTAAGCAAGTATGTGATGACTGATTCATTTCAATTCATAAAAATTCATTTCATAAAATGTCATGGAGCATTAATATTAGAATGTTAGATCTGCATAAAGCATCATACTTATTAAATGAAAGCATAATTATTAAATGTGAAGAGGAGGCTGTAAGATCATATATATCAAAATAAATACATGATACCATGAGATATATGTTTGTCTTTTTTTAAGTATGTGGTACTGGAATTACCTTTTAGAGTCCCTTACATAATACCACAGGTAAGTAAAAGAATTACCAAATTAAACAACCAAAAAAACCAAAAAAAACTACTATCTTTGTGTTTGAAGAAGGCAATGCAAAAAACAGAAAACTCACTATGATCTTAATGATAAGAGAGAGCATAAGGGCTTTCTCACTGAGCTACTTCCCTAAAACATTTTCTTCATTTTGAGATAGAGTTTCCTTCAGTCACTATGTTACCCAGGCTGGACTGGAACTTGCAATATTCCTGCCTCAGCTTCCCAGAGTGCTGGGGTTACAGGCATGCACCACCCTGCCTAGCTCATATTTCATATCTATTTTAAAAACAGAAGTAGAAGCACATGTAATAAAAAGAATGCAAAAACAAAAACTAGTATCTATAGTAGTTGGGATAATAAAGTGTAATTTGTTACTTCTTTATATTCTTTGATATATTTTTTAAATTGATGGGTATTTTTTACCAGAGGATGAAAATGAACTATTCTCTGCCTATTTCAAGATTTTTTCCAACTTTGGAATAATTATTCTGTTTGAATAAGCTCTTAAGATAAGTTTGATTTTAATTGTTTCATATTCTCTCAAAATATCAAGAAATATATATATTTCCCCAAACTCTCCACCCAGGATTCAAGTTTGGCAACTTCAGGATCTTGCCTGGAATAATAATCAAGATTCCAGAAATCCAACACAAGAACAAAATATTAAAAGCAGTTAGAGAAAAGAAAAAAATCACATACAAAGGGAAGCCCATCAGAATCACAGCAGACTTCTCAGCACAAATCCACAAGTCAAGGAGAGCCTGGAGTGAAGTATTTCAAACTCTAAAAGAAAATAACTTCCAATCCATACTGTTGTATCCTGCAAAATTATCTTTCAAAATCAATGGGGAAATTAGATACTTTCACGGCCAAGAACAACTTAGGAATTCATGAGTACCAAACCAGCACTCCAAAAATTTTTAAACAATATCCTAGGAAATGACAATGAGGGCCACAACTCCATGCAGCCCAGCAGAATGAATCCATCAGGAAAATTTTAAAAAACTAAATGCAAAGGGAGGGAAAAAAAAATCCAACAACAGGAAAAGATCATGACAAGGATAAGTCAATATATATCAGTTATAACCATCAATGTTAATGGTCTCAATTCACCAATCAAAAGAAACAGACTGGCAGAATGGATCAAGAAGCAAGATCCAGAAATATGATGCACACAAGAAATACACTTAATTCAAAAAAATTTATAGATTGAAAGTGAAAGGATGAAAAACAATACTCCATGTGACAGGAACCCAAAAGAAAGCAGGGGTAGCTATCCTATATGGAGACAAAGTGGATTTCAAACCAAGACTAGTTAAGAGAGACAATGAAGGTCACTACATCCTTGTAAAGGGAGTAATCCAAAGGGAATACTCCATGTGACGAGAACCTGAAAAAAAGCAGGAGTAGCTATCCTCTTTGCAGATCAAGTAGATCTCAAACCAACACTGATTAAGAGATGAAGAAGGACACTACATTCTTGTAAAGGGAGAAATCCAAGAGGAAGAGATGACAATCATAAATATATACACTAAATACTAATGCACCCAACTATATAAAACAAATATTAATGGACATGAAAAATCAAATAAACCCTAATACAATAGTAGTGGAAGACCTCAATATCCCACTGTCACAAATAGATCAACTAGACAAAAAGTCAATAATGAAACACTAGGACTGAACCAAACTCTTGAACCAATGGACTTAACAGTTGTCTACAGAGTGTTCTGCCCCACAAAATCAGAACATACATTCTTCTCAGCTGCACGTGGGTCATTCTCCAAAATAGACCACATGCTAGCTAATAGAACATGCCTAAGTAAATGCAAAGAAACTGAAGTTAGCCCCTGTATACTAGCAGATCATAGTGTGACAAAATTGGAGACAAATAGCAAAAGAAACCATAAGAACTGCATAAACAAATGGAAATTGAATAACACCCACCTGAACAACCAATGGGTCACAGAGGAAATTAAAGAAGAAATTAGTTTCTGCAATTAAATGACAGTGCCAATACAATATACCAGAATTCATGAGACACAATGGAAGCAGTCCTATGAGGGAAATTCATAGCAGTGAATAGCCATATTGAAAAAACAACCTAATGCTAAACCTCAAACTGTTAGAAAAAGAAGAGCAAGAAAAACCCAAAGCTCATACAAGAAGGAAATTATAAAGATCAGAACAGAAATCAATGTAATGGAGACTAAGAGAATGGGATGAATCTGACTTGGTAAATATGGAGGGGTGGAGGGGTGGAAGAGAGGGAAGCGGAATGGGAAAAAAACAAAAACTAAGATATATCACGTACCGGTACAAATTCTCAATGATGAATGTGATCACAATGTGTACCTAAAATGTACCAATAAAGTTAATTTTTTAAAAACAATCTTGCCTGGAGTCTAGCTACAGGATCTCTAACACACAGCTGTCTTACTATATTTGTAATGTCCTTACCAGCTACTGGTTGTGGTTTTTTACTAAGACATCGGGGACTGTCTTCAGGATTCCCATTGTCTCCTCTGAAAACCCATGCTGCTGAATGAAAGTTCTCTGTGTAGAATCCTTTTTCTTCAATATCAACTCGAAAGCCAAAATCTACAGAACGTCCATCATCCGAGGTGACTGAGGAGCAAAAAATGATAACACAAATTATGCACGGGCAAGAAAGAAGATCCGAGTGACTGGTGTCCACGAGAGAAAAGAGCTGAAATGCAGACAGTCTACACTGATGAAGAGTGTTATCCTTGAAAACAGGTAGCCAAGTATGCTGGACAGTTCTCTTGGGAAGAACTTACACAGTCCCAAAATATCGTAAGTCAAAACAAGTACTATTTTAGAGCCTATGGCATGAGTGACTATGCACTAGAAGTGGCACTATAAATCCTTTTGTCAAAGAAAAGTATGGGGAGAAATGTTTGTTTTTAAGACCCATGTGTTAGTGCTTAGGGGTCAAGATGAAAGCATACAAGACTAGGAACTACCTTTTAGAGTACCTTTCAAAATACCACGAGTAAGAAAAAGGATTACCAAATTTAAAACAACAACAAAAAACTACTATCTTCCTGTTTGAAAAAGGCACTGCAAAAAAAAATACAGGAAACTCACTATGATCTTATGCAAAGAGAAAAGCATACAAGGAAGTATGTAAAGTTTTATCTGCCAGTTCCTTCATAGCAATTAAGGATTTTTTGTGCATGTGAGAGTGTCTTGGGTAGTGTGAAAGACTGTGCCAGTAAAAGAAATAAGATTACATTTGTATCTTTGAGGCCTGTTTAGGAAGTTTATTGAATAAAGTCATGCCCCAAACCTTTCAGTCTTTCAAAAGGGCAGAATCAAGAAGCACCCTTTCATAGCAAATTATAATTTCATTTGTTTTTGTTTCTCAAATACCACAAAGACATTAGGGTTTGGAGACCCAGTAATATTTCTTAAGGAAAAAAAGAACATTTTATTTTCTCTTTTAGCTTTTTTCTCACATGCTGCAGTTACTCTGATCCTTTCTCTGAAAAATTCTAGGTAAAATCCTCTCCTTCCACCCTTCCTTCCATCTGTCAGTGCCCATGGAGACTTGGGCTATAGTCTGTCAGTAACAGGAAGACCCAGGAAGAATGTGTTTTCTGTTTGCATTGATTTTTCTCTAGAAAATAATTTCTAATCATTCTCATCTTGCCTCATCTTGCTTTCTTAGTAGCATCCTCAAAAGGTTAAGTATTAGATATTGTCCTGTCCATTTATTGATTGATAAACTTACGAGATTTCTAGCTCATAGATTTATGTGACTTGCGTAGAAAATGTCCTGGGTGGTATGCCGACAACATCTGCAAGAGCATAGACTCTTGCAGACAGTCAAGAACAAACCTGAAATATCTTTTTTTTCAAACTCAAATATCTTAAGTGATGGTCTCACGGTTTTTTAAAAATAATTATTTTGTGCTCTGAATACTATTGCACTGGTCATTGACAGTTTATGTGGTTTCAGGTACATTCATTCATTAAGTTAAATTGAAATAAATGTTTTCTCATGAACAAGGTATAAATTTGTGTACAATGGGGGTAGAAAGATGAGTGAGACAGGAACTCATGAGAAACTAAGAGAATTTAGAGGAGGAAGAGAATGACTCTGGCTGTAGGGAGTGTAGGTTAAGGGAGAATATATTAGATTCAGCCTTGTTGAGTGGGTAAGCTTTCTATGGGAGGTTGAGGTGGGAAAAAGACAGACTAACACGAGATGGACAGATGGCGTCGAATGGGGAAGTAGGTGTAGGTTAAGTATCCTTATTCTGAAGATATGAAAACTGAAATGTATGATATGAAGCTTTTTGAGTATGAACATGACACTACAAATGGAAGTTTCCACACCTCAGATCATGAGAGATGACACAGTCAAGACATCGGTACAATAAAAATATTCTATAAAATTACCTTCAGGCTATATGTATGTGAAACATAAATAAATTTTGTGTTTGGACTTGAATCACACTTCCAAGATATCACATGATATATATGTAAATATTTCCAAATCCAAAAACATCCAAAATTGAAAATATTTCAAGTCCCACACATTTTAGTTAAGGAATATTAAGCCTTTACTTGAAAGATAGGTCATATTGATTGAGTAAATAAATTATTTTGTGTACAAAATAAAGGGGGATGACACATTGGAATATTATATAATGATAAAGTTAGAGTGTAAATGATTTGAAAATTTTACGGGATACATTTTTATTGGAATAAAATTTATGAAAACTTTAGAATATACTAATAGAAATCATGCTTTAGGATACTTTGTCCTATATACCACATTTTAAAATCCTTTAAGAACTTTTTGCTTTCATTTATTGCATAAATTTGAGAATGACCACTTAATTTGAAAAGATAGGAAAAAGAAACTAAAAATTATGATAATTTATTAACCTAAGCTCTAAGGCTGAATCAAAGCTTTTTTGTATAACTTTAGTACTTGCTAAAGTTACAGAAACTGTGAAGAATTTTATAGTACTAAAGCATCTCTCTCTTTGATTTATTTCCTATGTGCTTGGCCTTACAAATTCAGCAACATTTTAATATTTATGACTGTAACTTACACAGATTTCTAGGTCCACTGATTTATCACTATTCTGTTTTTCCTCAGCAATAGCTGCACATGTTGGATATGCAATCATCTCCCTATCATGTAAAGGTCTGAGGGTGGGACATTAAATTATAGTGATATTTGTTTTTATCAGTGTGCATGAGACTGTTAAAATAGCTCACTTATTTATTTACAACCAGATTTGATTATGTGGATGAGCAGTTCTCTATTCATTCATTTACCAAGACAGAGCTAATCAACACACTCTTACATAAACTGAGATATAAAACTTGCGCTAAATCCAATGAAGCAGCCAGTCACACACCTGCAGCAAACTTAGCTGCTCGATTTCTCAACATCTGTCCCTGTGAAACCTTGAGCCAAACAGACCACAACCCCAAATATGTCTTTGTCACAAAAATTTTGCCACCAAAATTAGTTTTACTAGATCAGTCTTTTAATAAATGAACTTTAAAACACAATGCATCTTAAATATGCTGGATTTTATTGAATTGAATTTGAAATCTTTTGTTCAGGAAGAATTAAAATATTTCCTTTTGATTCTTAGTTTTTTACATTAGGTTAAAAAAGACAAAACGAACAGCCCAGTTCCTGGTGTTTAGGCATTCTTTTTTTTCAGTTTTTATTTTTTTGTCAGTACATGTTTGCAGTACATAATGATAACATTTTTGTGGGTAGTTGGTACATGTACATAACCTATCTCAGTCATTTTTTCATCTCCTTCCTCCCTTCTCTTTAGGTATTTTTATACCTCTTTTAATTCTACTGTATTATTAGAAGATAATTAATAGGTGGTATAAAGAAGTGAGACCCTGTTTAGAATTTTCCAGGGTTATAACTGTATGGACCAACCCGCTGCAGTGATGTGTCATCCTTAAGACTATGGACTCCGAGCAGGTGTCCTAGTTTGAAACCCACCTCGACCACTAATTACTGCTAAGTGATGCTGCACAAGTCACTCACCCCTTCTATACCTCAGAAAGCTCATTAACTAAAATGAAAAAAATGTAGTACTTAACTCATAATGTTACTAAGAGAATTAACAAGCTAATAAATCATAACTAGTTTAGAATAATGCCTGGCACAAAGTAAGCACATCATAATTGTTCTTAGTATTAGAAATTGGAGTTCTTTCGCTTTTCTTTCTTTCCTTTTCTCCCCCCGCCCCCCTCCTGGCTGCCTTACCTCCCTCCCTCCCTCCCTCCCTCCCTCCCTCCCTCTCTTCCTTCCTTCCTTCCTTCCTTCCTTCCCTCCCCCACCCCTTTCTCAGTACCAACTAATATTTGGAAAAGACTTTTTCAATACAATTTTAACAGGTGAATGAAATCAGGGAATTGCTACCAATTATCCTCATATGATTATCCAAATTCTTCCACATCTGTTTGTGATACAGGAGCCATTCTAGATTATAAAAATCAGAGCTCTATTTTGCAGGCCCTTCCCAATTCTATTTACAGCCTTCAAGTTATTTACCTAGTGTGCCTTAGTCAGCATTCCTCACAGCCTAGATGGATTGATCAACTGTGTCCACACACATAAATATGTCTCTCCTAATGTCTTTTCCAGTTATTATGTAGGAAGTCAGAGATGAGTGAGATTAACAGAGTGAAAAACGCCAGCTGTAATGATGCTCAATAAAGCTGTCAGGTTTTAAGTCATGGATTAGTAGCATATTCTGACTCTATAAGTGAGATAAAATTTAAACCAAACATTAAACAATGCTAGTCCTAGAAGCTCTTAGTGAACTGCAGTCTCTACTGAAAAGTTTCCGAAGAAATAAAACATATCTCCAGTGTGCAAGTAGCTTGGATAAACTAAAAAATAGAAATGGCAGGAAGTTCAATTCTCTTGTGTCTAATGTGAAACAAATACTAGAGTAAGTTTTCTTTCAAAACAAAATTCACCCAGAAGAAAACACAATCGTTTTAATGAAAATAATTGTGGTTTTTTTAATAATTGTGCTATTTTGGCATAAAATTTGAATTTGTACAAGTTACACAGCTGATTCCTGTATTATTTCAAGTGAATGCTACTGCTCAGTGTTTTAACTAACTCTCCATAAGGAAAAAAAAAAGCAACCTTATTTGCAGTATTTGCCAGTTTCCATTGTATAAATACTCCCACCAGGGTGAATTTCAAGCCACCAACCCACTGCTGTTGAACTGCAGTGTTAGAAAAATGTGCACAGTTAGCTTTCGTGAGCCAGTGTGAGCTGAACCCAGCTCACCTGTGATTGTTTCTTTTTCTGAGAAATGCAGAGAAGGCATGAATTCTTAAGAGCACTACTAGTGAAGGATTTGTCCATAAAATAAGGGATGATTTGTACTGACATAGACTTGTACTGAGAATCCAGATTGCTGATGGATGCTGTGAACTAGAAAGATTTGGCCCCATTCACTATGATGCAGGAAGATCATCTATAGTTAATCAAACTAAACAATTTCCATTTAGTCTAATTTCTTAGTTTTGTGAGAAGAAAAGAATTTTGGTGTGGTATTGAATGGGTGGCTAAGATTAACCCTAAGAATTGTATGTTTTTAAAAGCCAGAAGAAAAGATTTTGAATGTTTTCTCCAAAAGAAATGATAGATGTTTGTGGATATAGATTTGTTTAAGCCAACTTAAGCATTACATAGTATATACATATTTCAAAACATCACATAGTATTCCATAAACATGCACAATTTTTGTGTTACTCTCTTTTTGAGATGGGTAGATGCTGATTACTGTGATGTTGATTGATTGATGAGCACTTTGATAATTTTGATTACACAGATTTAGTGGTATGAACTGCAGTTGAATTTCTCTGTACTTTGAAAGGGAACAATTTTGAAGTCCAAGAAAAAATTCAGTATAGAAGCCAATGAATATGGGTGTTATGAGAAAGTGATATTATATAAGAGACCCCTCGTATGGCTACAAGGCCACACATACACCTTTGAAGCAGAGTGATATCTAAAGGAAATTTCAGGTTGTTTGCCATGGGGTATAAACCTTCTCCTTTGATGTGTTCAGGAAATCTTATATTTCTCACTTTTGCTTTTGTATGAGTATATTCTTTAAGGGACCTAGAAGTACAGGATCAGTGACAATTGATGTATAATTTACATGTATAATACAAGATTTGTATTCTTACAGAAAAGAAACTAAATATTCAAAGATTGCCATCTTGAAAAGCCAAGAAAAGTATTAATAGCTGTCAAGATCAAATCCAGTTTGGGGCCATCTAACTTAAAGAAATTTCAAATATTTGTGTAGGGACGATTAGAGTACAGTACATTGAAAACACAGCTTCTGCTTTTTTTTTTTTACAATGTGGACACTAAGGACCAAAACTATCTACTACCATAAGGCTTCCTTTCTTAATTAATATGACCTTGTCCTACAGTCTTAGCACAATTTTACTCTTCCAGAAAATTGACCTAGCAAATAACTTATCATTAATTATAGAAATTTCCAAAAATCCATAGGATTTTCAAGAGAAACAACCAATAGTTTATTTCTTTTGATTTTTGAAACAATCAAAATTCTTACTTTGCAATTTTTCTCATTTCTAAACTATTAGATCATGGCCCTTACCAAATTCTAAACAAATTCTCATATTGAAAGACCTGCCTTTTATCAAATTTCTAATTCTTAATAAAATCTGATTTTGCCTTTTCCCTCAGGAAGGGAGACACTACCAAAACACTGTTTAGGGAATGTCCTCCCTTATTTCTGCAGGCAATAAACACTTGATATTAACAATAGGTTGTGCTGATGATATTTGATGAAGTGGCATTCAACAGTATCAGAAAGTAGAGAACAAGTGCATCATGAGGTTATAGCATGGAAAGGATAGCAGCCCCAAATGAGTAATTTGAGGAGAATTTAATGAAAACAGTATTTATAAAATGTGGATAGAGTAATTGAAGTTATTTTTAGTGACAGTGTTAAAGCCTCAGAGAAAGTGCAGACTATAGTCTCTTATTGTGATAGAAATGCTAGAAAATTTCTTTGTGAATATGTCCTAATTCTTGCAGGGTCTTTTATTTTATGAGCACTGTGATAAGTTCAATTACACATATTTAGAAGTGGGACCTGCAGCTGAAATTTTATGTATAATGAAGAGGAATTTCAAAGTACAAAGCAATAAATACCAGAGAGGAGATATAGAGTGTGTGGGAGCACATGTATTATGTAGGAAAGTATTTGCTGTAAGATCTATGAATGAGTTTAGAAACAAGAAGGGAATTCTTGGATAATTCCTGAAATTGAGAATCACCCTTTAAATCATGAGGTAAAACCACAACAGAGAGTATATTTGTGAATGTTTTGATGCAGAATTGTGTGTGAACATCAGCAAGAATGCCACACACCCAAACAATGAGAATATGGGGCTAGAAAGGCTCTAGGTGCAAATAAGAGAGTGATAAATTGGGGTATCATAGCAGAAATAGCAAGGTAATTCCCCACTTTGAGTTCCAGCATAAGTCAAGTAGCAGTAATGATTGCACCTACCTTCAGCCCAGAAAAAAATGTGTATGTGAAAATGTTAGATTTAGAATAGAAGTCAGCCAGATGGGATATGGAATATTCTTTGCCAGAACTAAGTTGCTTATTGCAACTCAAAGAATTCTTACATTACATAAAGCAAAATTATACAGAATGCTTCCCAGCTGACCATGTAGATTGTTCAATAGGAGGCAGCCATTAGGAGACTAGAGAATGAGTCAGAGTGAGTACCTGCTATGGTGTGGAGCTTACACGTCCCCCAGAGGCCAATGTGGAATGCTTGGTTCCCAGCTGATGGCACTGCTGGAGACAATAGAGCTTTAAGAAGGAGGGGACTAGTTGGAGGAAGTTGGGTCACTGGGGACAAGCCATTGAAATATCTATTGGGATTCAGGCCCTTTCCTCTCTATATTTGCTTGCCTTCTCCCATGAGATGAGCAGCTTTGTTTTACCACACGTTCTTCACCCTGATTTTTTTGCCTTGCTGTAAGTCCGAAGTGATGGGAGTGAGAACCCTGGAACCATGACTCAAAATTGATCTTTTCTCCTCTCAAGTTGATTTTTCTTAGATATTTTGTCACAGAGGTAGAAAGCTCACTAACACAGTACCCCATCAAACATTCATAAACTATTTGGGAAAATCTACATCATAAAAGAAAGAAAACTAACTCATAAAATATGAAATATTATATTAGAGAAAATATTTGATAGAGAAATTAAGTAAAGCTTTATATAAAATAGCATTCCAGAAGAAATAAAATTGACAACAATTTTTAAAAAAAGAACCGTTAGATTTTTTTAAATTTAAAAATGAAGCTGTTGAAATTAACGAAAAGGCTGAAAACAAGCTACAGAACAAGAAGGACTTAGATGAGAGGTGAATGGACTGTTGAGCTGAATGATTATACTGAGGAATTCTCTCAGGATATAGCAGAAAGAGATGAAAAGATGGAAAGCACAAAGGAAAAGTTGAGGCATAGCGGGCAAAGATCCAAAAGTTTAAATGTTTATCTAAAAGGAATGGCAACAGGATATAGAAAAGAGGAGAAAGGAAATAAAATATTTGAAAACAGAGTATCTGAAAATTTATGAGAGTTGAAGAAAGATATAATTCAAACATATATAGTTGTCAAACAAGGAGCAATATGTAAAATACACACACTGAAGTACATAGAAACAATTTTGGAAAAACAATCATAAAAAACTGTAAACGCAACCAGAAATAACATTGGATTAATGACACAAATTGTGAGGGACATATTGAATTTAAACTCCCATCCCACCACTGGTTACTGAACAAAAAGAACCGGTTTTCTCCATAAATTAAAACTAGAATTTACTTCCCACAGAATTTCCCTGAAAAAAGTCATCAAAAGATTAGTATAGCAAGTAGAAAAATAAATATTAGAAGTAATTAGTACAAAAACAATGATGAGGAAAAATTAATGAAATATATACTATTAAGATATTTTAAAATATATATATACTAAATTCTAAAATATATAAACTCCACACCTGATTAAGGGACAGTGGAATAGGAATGGAAAGAAATGAACATTAGAACAAAATGTGAAGTAGTGGGATTATTCTATTTGGAGTCTAACCTAAGAAGAGTATATATTTTCCAAGGAGGTATTTCAAGAGTATATGAACAATAAGAGGATAATGAATCAACCCTATATGGTAGTATATGTGAACATGAACATTTAAAATTTCAGATGCAGGGTCCTTGCTGCCAATAGGAAGAACTGGAAGAATTAGACATTAACCACGGGGCAAGAATGAAAATTATCGGGACAAAACAGAGCATTTAAATGGCATTCTTCATTGTTCACATGATATAAGTATGACATGTTGGTGACAATACGATAAATTATTTAATTTACTTATAATCTTTGCCCACATATTTACAACCCCTTTCAACCCCTCACCTATGTTACACTACTACCTTCATAAATTGTTCCTGTGTCATGCCATCAACTTGTCTGTAGGATTCAACCTAGGAAACTCACGATTGTCTTTTTATAAAGACTTTCTTTGCATCGCAATCTGTCTTTCCCTTTCCTTTTTTAAAGTGAAGCACACTCAGATTTTGGTGTGAGTGTTTTTTTCTAAACTCATTTGTTTTATAAATAATATGCAAACTGCAAATGTCTATTAGCTGCTAAGTATCTTTTAACAACTTTAGCTATTAGAATCTTAGATCCAGATGAATGGTGATGTGTATTAAATGTATGAATGCCCTCTGTTTTTTAAAAGTATTATTCTTAATTTATATTTTCATTAGATTTCTTCAGTGATAACCTATCTTTCATTGCCAGTTGCCACTGACCAGGTATAATGCTGGTTTAATAACAAAAATTCAATAACAAGAGAAATACTATTTCACTAAAATACAAACCTATTTAGAGATACTTCCTTATTTCAAAAATGTTAAAATGAGAGAAACATGTTTATCTTATTGTTTTAGATTATACATATTTTGGCAAACCAACACAAATTGAAGTAGAACACAAATTTAACCCAATTAAAAAACCCTATAGTTAAATACAGTTAGCTATGACCTGAAAAGAAAGAACCTTTGCAGGCAGTTGAGTTTTCTTGAAGGTAATTTACCAAGTATCAGTTGTTTAATGGTAAAAAGAGTTGATTATTCCAAAAATATCTTTCACATAAAAGCTTCTGTTTCTACATTGCCACTTTCAGTCAACAGAGTCTGTGTTCTGGAGATATAAGGGAGGGATGTGGTTAGGATTGATAAACTGCTGCCTTTGTTGTGGTTTAGGGAAAGAAGCTGATTGTCTACTCACTGGATCCTTCAGAGATAGTGCTGGTGAATGAGCTCCCTCCTGCTGAGCTGCATCTTTTCCTGTCCTTGAGTTGCTGCCTCCTCCTGGCCCACTGGTCTATTGCATCTTTCTGGGAACCATCACTGACTCTTTCATCTCTTACAGCCAATTCCTGAGACAACTTTCGGAGGCTATTGATTTCCAAATTCTGATCTAGATAAAATGACATTAAATACATGAAGATAGAGAATGAAACGTTCACTCGAAACAGAAATCACAGATCAGAAAATAATTATATTTGATTTATTCGTGATTTACTTGCTGAACTTGCATTTATTTAGAAAAAGAGACAGTAAACTTGCATTATTGAGAGGGAGTGAGAGAAAATAGAGGAGGTTCCCTAAAATAAATGTATATAGGAAAAGGAGGGATCACCAAGCATTGCCTCAGGTGGGTTCCATTCAACAGTATTCCTTGGGTACTAGCAGTAGGTTTTTTGCTATGTCAGTTACTGGAAAGGGAAACAATACCAGTAAATTGCTAAATATATATGCTAAATTTTAAATAAGATGATATTATTACTTAAATGAATCCAATTACTATCCACGATAATGAGTTTTCTGTTGAACTCTAGTACTTACGGTTTGAATTCTAATGATCACAAGTACACAAATTTTATGAGACTTTTTCTGTTGCATGTCTTGATTCAAAATGATGAAAAGAAAAAAATGCAAAAATATGTGAAGGTTTTGCTCATTTGATATTTGAATTAATAATGACTTGAAAAACTTTATATAGTTTTGAACCGTTTCCTCTGTCATCACAGGGGTTACTGTAGTGTATTGTTACAAGAAAGAAAATTACAAATAAATAACTGCAATGCAATCAAACCTTAAAAAATGACTGAAAGAAGTAAAAGAAAAAGAAAACTCCAATAGGACAACAAATAATACTTAACATGTAATTTGGTAGACAAATATTGGTTAAGATTTTACTTGATGTTATAAGTAACAGGTTTAAAAAGAGGTCAACCCTTATCTTTTATTTTTATTCTACTCCTAGCATCAAATGAGCTTTTACAATTTGATTTTTTGAAAAATCGAATTCATTTATATCAAAATTTATTCTGAAAACTATTTAAATAAGTGGGTACATCTTTGATAAACTATATGCTTCATTTTATATGTAATTATTAATAAAAATTTGTATAACAATTTAAATTCACTTGTCAGGGCTAAATGAGTGGTGAGGGGGAAGAAGTGTTACCCAGTTTCTCTAATTTTCTATGACTCTATTTTTGATTCTTACCCATTTCTTGGGAAACAAAAAGATAACAGCAAAACAACATCCATCCTATCATATTTAGTGCTCACTTTCTTCATTCTAATTTCCACCGTGCTGGTAATCAGGGCCATGATGATGAACAAGATAACTTTTGTTTTATGAGATTTTACAGAGCAGTGGAACTTTTTAAAAATCCCATAGCACTGACCTCTGGCGATTTTTTCTAAAGCTGTTCTGCTTTCCCCATTTGTTGACATTGAGAGTCTAGGTTGGCCATGAAGGCATTCATGAGAGGGAAGAATTTTCCAGTGTCAAACATTTTGCATTAAATGACAATTCTTTTTAGAAACTAGTGGAGCAAAGAAGTCTTATGCGCCTGGGGAACTGTGTCAGATGAAAATTGGCTGTGTGTTAATGGTTGGGAAAATAACACTGTCACTTTATTGAAACAACCTGTTAATTCATTAAAATATAAATAAATAAATAAATAAACACATTTTACCAAGGGCTTTTTTTTCACTTTGTGATGGTTTTTCTTTCTTTCTTTTTCTTTTTTTTATTCATTAAGTTTATTGATATATTTTAGGTATATAATAATGACATTCATCATTGGGAGTGCAGGGGTATGGGAAAAAAAAAAGAACCAAGGGCTTTGTTTTTAATATAGGTGTCCCTCCAAAATTCTTATGTTGCAACCTGAGATTGAAATGTGATGCTACTAAGAGGTTGGGCTTTTAGGAAATGAGTTAGTCTCAAGGGCCTTGACCTCATGAATGGGACTAACATCTTTTAGACGTGCTGGAGAGGACCAGGTAATTCCTTGTGCTCCTCTGCCTTCTGTCATGGGAGGACATAACAGCAACAAACTGCATCTTGGTAGCAACAAGGAGACTCACCAGGCACCTTGATCTTGAACTTCTCAGCCTCCAGAACTACAAGAAACAAGTTTGTTCTCTTGAAAAAATTACCCAGTCATTGATATTTTGTGATGTAGCACCATGAATGGTTGAGACACCGAGTGTGAGTGGAAGAGTGGAAGGCTGCCACATTCAAAGCCAGGGGAAGCAGAGGAAGGGAAGGGGAAGACAGAGAAGAGGTGGATCTGGAAGGATCTTGCTGTAGGAAAGCACACTCACTGCTCTCCTGGGACCCTCATCTTGTGCCTGTACCGAGAAATACACGTGAACAGGAAGCTCCCAGTTTCACCATATGTCAGCTTGTTGGAAATGATCTCCAACAGTCATAGTCTCTTATAAGAAAAGGAACAATTTTCTATTCATCTTTTTATTTCTAGTGCTTAGTGCAAAGCTTGGGATCTCAAACTTCCTCATATTTCTATTCCTTTCTGCCTTGGTATGGTTTCTTGGAATCACTCTTTTTTTTTTTTTTAAAGTTTAGGGGAATAAAATACCTTATGGATTTCATGGAAATTTTGTGTCATATTACATATGAAAGGCTAGTTTATTATAGGTAATTCTGTGCCATATAAAATATCACCTAATCCTTCTCATTATCTTTCATTTTCTCTGGGTGGCCTAGTTTTGGTTTCCTCATTAAAAACTTTTTATGATATAGAATTCCTAGGTCTTTGGCATAGATCTTACAGATATATTTCAGTCCATGCACGGCTGAAGGACTCAATCCCTGAGCAAACACCTTTTTTCTCCCAAAACACACAGCTTTCTCTGGAGAGGAAGAACTCAGCACTGAGTTCGTCAAGGTTCAGACTGGCATCCAATACACCACACTGGCTCTGTCACCTCCTGTCACACACTCACAACCATCTCTCCTTGTTATCTAGTTTAGAGGTCACATATTGTTTAGTATGCATTGTGTCCTTCAAATTTTATAGTCGGGAGATTCCTATATTTTTAAAAATTCAGGCATCCAGCTATCTTGAAAAGTCAGAAGGCCTGGCTGAGCTGGACTGACTATTCATTCCTTCAGGACATACTCTCTCCAGTTTACCAGCACTCCACATGTTCCCACATGCAACCTGCTTTACTCATTGACATTGTTTATCTGATGCCTATAGACAGTCCAGACTGTGACCTTTAATCCAGTTAAATCCTAAATGTACACACACGGTGGAAGGCACTACATAATCATGAGATTCAGCAGTCCTGTCTGAGAATCTTAACCTAAGGTACTTGGATAGACTATTAAGAGTTAGTGGAACTCTTGGAAAAGGTAAGTATAAGTTTGTGCCTATATCAAATTTATAACTGCCAGTCAAAAGGTCCAAAGGTATTCAAGTTCTTCCAAGCAATCTATGCTCTTAAAAGTTTGCACCATCCTGACATGAGATATTAATATTATAGTGACAATAATATATAGTTTCAAGTTGGGGATTGTAATACCCCATGTCATGTCTTTGTTGCCTAGAATTGCTTTTGCTATTCTAGATCTCTTCTGTTTTCGTGTTTATTTTTGTGTGCGTTGGTATGTGAACAGGGCAAAACACAAAACTGATATGACTTCCCTGCTTCTATTCAACAAATATTCATTGAGCATCTGAGTACAGGACAGGATTGTCTGGTGCTGCAGTAGTAATAATGATAAAAAAAGGAAAAATTCATACCCTCATGAAGCCCACATCCTAATGAGAGAAGACAACATAAAAAAACAATGAATCACAGCACATATAAAAGGAAAAAATGGAAAAGGATTTATCTGGTTGCCACAAGGACAGCTCAGATTGAAATTTTTTTAATTTAAGGAGGTCCTACCGAGTGTGCTACATGAGCAAAATTTTTGAAAAGACATGAACCTGTGGGCATTTAGGGAATGACTGGTACAGAGAGTGGAGCCTGTGAAAGGGGTCCGAGACAGGATGTTGGCTGAAAGGCTGTAACCTGGTCAATGTGGCTGAAACATACAGATCAAGGGCTTGAAGAGGAGTAAAAGTTTAAAGGGGTCAGCTCTAGGAATAGCCTTTTGATGAACCAGAGAAACACAGGGAATAAGTGGCTGGAATTGTTTAACAAATAGGACAATTTCAAAGTTTACTGAAATGTAATCTCAGCTGTGGCTGGATTCTGGTTTGAATTACCAATCATCATAAGGAAGTGTGTCTTGTTGGGAAAGGGAGTACAAAGAAGAGCATGCCTCTGTGCTAAGAGAGCCCTCCTGAGGAAGATGTTCATCCAGGTAAGCATATATCTCCTCCAGAAGGCATGAGCACTCTTGTTATCAGTTCCCTTGCATTTCTAAGTAACTGTGTACTGTAGCAGATATTGGAATTAAAGTCACTGATGTAAGGTATATAGGCATTAGGAAGCAGTCACTTTGATGAATGGTCTTCGCTTTAGCATGTTCATATGAACATGTTCATATGTTTTTGTACTGTTTTAGGGCATTTACTTTTTATAAAGCAGATTTCACATTTTGTATCAATATTTATGTAATAGATTAAGTTGTATTTTATTTCTTTTAAATTTTAAATAAATGTTGAACAATTAATCTTTGCTCTTACTCATAAATTTTTTCATTAAAGATTTAGAACTAAAACAATAAAGAAGAGGTAGCTTCTCTGCTAAGTTTCATCATTCCAAATTTCATTTCTGAGCAAGTTGGGAAAGTTACTAGCACTTGGGAAGGCATTTTTGCTCATTCAAGATGCATTTTAATTTACAATATGAGATAGTTCTAACATTAATTCTAAAATAATTTGGACTCACTAAGAAAAACAAAGGCCTTGTATGAATTGACCGAAATGATACTTTACTAATCCAAGGCTGGAAAACAGAGACATTTGTACTGAGAAAAGAGTTTCCATCCTCAGTGTTCTTCAGTCTGGAGAGCTTCTGGGTTCTATCAATGGTTTGAGCAGGGCCAACCAACCCGCAAGGAAGGTCAGAGGTCAGCTGCAGGCCAAAGGCCCTGTAGATGCCTCAGTCAGGATTAGCCATGGTTGTTTCTGTTTTTTGTCCTTTGCTTCAATTACTATTCCACACAGCCCCCTGGGACACACATAACCATGTTTCTGCAACACCACAGCAAGGTTCAAAAACACATTTGATTACAAACATATTCTTCCCATTCTTTGAAACATGCTTAGCTTGCAAGAAGGAAAAAAATGGTGGATTATTTAAGAGTGGCACAAGGCTAACGTTTCCTACAAAATTGATTTGGCAATTCATCAACCTTTTAAAGAGAAATTGATTTTTTTACTTTATATTAAACTGCAGCCTTGGTGATTTTGCTATGCACTATTTATGGGTGGAGTGGGTGGTAACATAAAGAAGCAGGCTGATATATGCTTGCTCATATTCATCTAATTCTAAAATACTCAATATATCTTCAGCAATAAAGAAAAAAATCCCAAGCAATAAAAAAATCCTTATTTTAAGACTTTTTAAGGTTCAAACGTATAAAAATATTGACAGTTAAATAATCTGTATAGCCCACCATACCTTTGAAAGCCTTCAGCTTCTGAGGAGACAGCAAAATGTCTATTTGGTGATAGCAATTACCCTTTGAGTCATATTTATTCTCACCTCCTTCAGAATTTGGCCTTAATGGTGCACTCTGTTGGTATTCTGCTGGCTCCTGTGGAGAACTGGTTGGTCCAAGGGTCTTTTCATCTTGGTTACCATACTGGTCTGCATCCCTGGGTAGCATTTTCTCAATAAGAAACAGCTCATCAGTAGCAGGCACTGCAGAGTTGGACTCAGCAGTGTTTAATGGAAAGTCCATTTGAAAACAGACTTCATTGAAAATCTTACTGGACAGGTCTTCAGAATCTCTGTGACATACATTCTTTTCCACTGATACCTGACATTTGGCTTTTTTATCATTTCCCACAGAACCAGGTGACTCTGTAGGGTTTCTCATTCCCAGGGTACAATTAGAATCAACTGTGCTGTCTTTATCATTTTGAGTAATTAGTTTTCTCTCTAGTTCATTTGATATGAAGGTCACAACTGGCCCTTTTGTTTGGCTGGGGGCTCCCATGTCAGGGGGATTTGCCTGGGCCTCTGATTGGCACATTTTTAGAGGTTTATGGCTAATACCATGGAGTGGGCTCCCAGCATCTAGGCTGCTGCAAGGTACAGGTCTGAGTGCTGGACTCTGGGCACTCTTCCTTTCCACTAAGTGCTGTGTGTCTTCATAAGAGTCATCAGGTAAAATGACTTTGCTAATGTCTCTGTCAGTTATATCACCATGGTCTTTCTCATGGTCTATCACAAACTCAGCACAGTGGTTAAAAGGGGGTCTTTTTAGTCTCTAAATGTCTGGCGGCCCAGTGAGATGGACTAAATGAGGTAGAAGGCTTCAAAGCACTTTGACTGGAAGGGAAAGATAAAACATTTGAGTTCTCACAGTCTTCTGCAGGTGGAGTTCTGCTGACTTTGCAGTCAGCATTGGCTGCCTTTTCTCCTTCGAGATGTGTGCTTAGAGAAGACCAAGAGCAAAAGTCAGACTCTGAGCCTTCTTGAATGTGAACAATGTCTGAAATGATACTTAACAAATGATTTCCTTCTGTGCTCTGCTGTATATTTGAGTCTGTTGTGATACTTCCTGAGACATCAAACTTGGTTTTTCTCTCTCTATCCTCCTCCGTAGGATCCTCAAAAGACATTTTATTTACATCTGTATTACTTAAACTTGTGGTCTATAGGGTATGACATGAAGTAGGACAAATGTTTATGGGAATAATTTCAGCTGTAGGGAAATGCGACTTTTGGTGGGAACACTGACTAATTTGAAAGACCTTCTGCCGAGAGATGGCAGATTCTCCCTCAGAACCATCTGAGCCTGATGACAGTGAGTTGGGCTTATTTTTATCTCTCTTAAGAGGTGAAGTTAGAGAAGCCACAGATATGTCAGAGTTCTCCATCTGGGGAGTGAAAACATTAGGAGAGGAGACATGCATACAATCTGCAATTTGATTCTTATTTTCAAGGGTACATTTTCCAGGGTGCTTAGCACCAGACTGTGAAGGAGGCCTGGAAGATTCTTCTGTGGTGTAGTTGGATGGAATGTTTCTCTGTTTGTTTATTTTTCTCCTTCTTTTTGGATGAGTTATGTTAATTAATATATTCTGTTTCTTACTCATGTATGTAACTTTAATTTCTTTTCCTACAATGTTTACTTTCAGTGAGGGGCTCTCTATTCTGGCAACTTCTCCTTTGTATTTAGATGGCACCTCAGATTTTAATTCTTCTGCCAATTTATTAACGCATTTAGGAAAGTGTCTTTTGGTTGTGCAGCATTTCCTAATGTGCCAAGTGGGAAACAACCGGTAACATGCTGGGCATCTTTTTGTTGAGAATTTTGTACCTGTTTTACAGAAAATGTTTTTCTTGATTTCTGCTTGTACATTGAAAGCCCCACATTTCACTTCTGTAATAAAATTACCTTTTTCTGGTTTAAAGCCTTCTACTGTCCTTGGGAAATCCTGTAGAGTAATTTTTTCTGATAATTCTTCACAGTCATTAAATATGACTGCTGGTAAGATTTCATTTAGCTGATGAGAGACAGTCAAAGGAGGATCATCATTTTCTTTCCCCCTATGTATTTTGCTGTCAGATGGAAACTGTTTCTCAGCTTTTGGAAGAAAAGAGGAATTCTGCTTCCCATTCACAAATGCGGACATCTGTTCACCTCCATTTTCCTTAGATTTCCCTAATGCCCCAGTCTGGTGAAACACAGCCTTTGAGGTGTCTCCTTTGACTTCCTTTTCAACATCTTTTCTATTTTGTTGGCATGCATGACCAGAAGGCTGAGATGAACCTAGAGAGGAAGAAAAAAAATTCTATGTCTCTTAGAGAACAGATGTTCCAAATTCTAAGATGAAATGTAATTTCATCTTTTTTGTAATATTCTTTGTATTTTAGGTAATAATTTTTAATTCATTTTAGTTTGTTAAGGTATTTTCCCCCAAAATTCCTTTATAATAAATATCTTATTTAAAATTATTGATTCTCTTAGAGTGCAGACTAACATATAGTTTTAGGGAATAAGGATTTAATTAAGCTTTACTAAAAAGAACAACTTCCAAAAGTAGGTGAAATGAAAATTTCAAAAGACGTGTACACAAGTAAATTTTAAATGCAACTTCATGATAAAGATCAAGTTGTGCTGATCAGGTATTTGAACATGGAGTTATACTACAAGCTATGTTGAACCCCATATAATTTAAAATAGTAGCACCAAAAAAGAATAAACAGGATGGAAGGGAACTAAGACAGCTTCTGAACGGCCTTTCAAGCAGGTCTGGTAGTGGACTTTGTCCCAGGCTTCTTCAGGACAGCTTCATGAGTATAAATGCTGTGGCATACAGGCAGGTGTTATCAGCAAGCAATGCAGGCTGCTTTACACATTCTCTATTATTCAGCTCCAACCAAGCTGTTGTGTAAGAAGTGATCCTAGTATTGCCACATCCTTTCATTTTCCAAGATGGAGGTAGGGTCTGGCTCTAGAACTAGAGTCTGGTGCTGGAGCCTGAAATCCGCTCCTTTCTAAGGATTAGCTCAAATTTCTAAAGCCCTGTTTTGATGAAGGGGCAATGTACGTAGGGGCGGGTTTTGGCCCAAGGACTATCGCTTTGTGGCCTGTGCTCCTTGGCTTTATATAGCTGAAATATTTTACTATGAGAAAGTTGTGAGACTAAGCATGAAGCATCAGATCTTGTGGAAAACAAACAAAGAGCTCATATTCTATTTTAAACTACATCTCAAAGAAACAAGGACCCGAGTTCGATCCCCGGTACCAAAAAAAAAAAAAGAAAAAGGAAGAACGAGCAACAAGTAATTAATAATGTCATAGAAATTGGTGAAGTAGAAGTCCAAAAGAATATTTTTAGTAAGATGATGAAAACCTAGAAATTATTATTTATAGTGCTTCTTAAATATGCTACTAATTTAACATGATTTTATATATACTTATTTATTTTATATAAATATTTATAATTGTATAAATAAATATAAAGAGTAAATTAATAAATTTTATTTAACAGAAAAAAAAAAAAGAAAAACAAGCATACTGAAGTTACATGAAGAATCTGACCATTCCTATTTGTCCCTTTTCTAGTCCGGAGGAAGGGATTCTCTCTTGGCAGGTACTGAAATAATTTCCAGTGGGCTTGGTTGCAATCTGAGAGCTGTAATGTAGGAATCATGGGAGAAAAGATATGGAGACATATCTCTCTAAAGCCCATTTATAATAGTGTGTGCACATGATAACAGTGTACAGACTGATGGACTGTCTTCTGGAGCAGATTACAATTTATTCTTAAAATAACACCTTCCTGCCAAGAACAGTTCAGTCTATAGCCCCTTCCAATTTTATAATTTTACATTTTATAGTCCCTTTCAATTGACTACAGTGTAATGTCTGTGAGGGAGAAGATAGAACTATAATGCACTGATGGCAGATTTTGAGAATGGGGTTCTTAATGGCATATGTTTGTGTAAATGTTTTTATTTAAATTTTCACTATGTATGCTACATATTTTAAAAATTAATGCAGAAGTATACACACAATAATAATAAGTCAAACTTCAAAATCATTGTGTGGATTTATCTTCTTACTTTTATAGCCATCCCTATGATGAATAAAGTAGACATGGTGGTAGTTTATTTTATACATACTTTACAAAGTATTAAATTGGACTTACATACTGTAGTATTCATGATTTTCCATTTTTTGTAGGCTTTTCTTCTTTTCCTCCTCATTTTGGGAAGCTGTGGGTCTTCAGGTTTTACTGCCCTTTGAAAGCATCAAATTTGAAGTTATTTTCTATGTATAATTTCTATTTAATCAAATTACTGACTTCCTCAACTCACTTGGTAACAATTTACCATAGTATATTTACCTGGTTTCTCCACAGTACTCACCCATTTTATTGTCATAATTGTATTTTCTCTTCCTATTAATTTCTTTCCTATTTAGTGCATTGCTACATACCATATGAACATTCAACACACATACATAGGTACATGCATATATGTACATGTACACACAAATTTGCAGACTTTTAGGATACAAGTTGTAAAATTGTGTTACTTGATTAATATTTTGTATTCCATTTTTTCTCATCTTAATAGAAACATTTCTTTTCCTTATACAGACTATTATCCTAATAGTAATTTTTTGTGAAGTTGACCTAAGTACCCTGTCACAGAATTTGTAGCCTTGCTAAGTTAAATGTGGTAAGGAGATGGCTTTTCTTCACTACACTGTCATTGTACACATGTAATTAAATATTATAAGATTAAATTCACACACTGGCAGAGTTGGCAAATCTTTCTAAAAAGACTAATCTTTGCATTAATAGTAATATGAAGGGTTGTATTCCTTGTTAATGCCTTAGGTAGTGGAAAGTGACAGAGAAAGTATCAGGGAGAAGGCAGTCCTCTTACCTGCTATGGGTCACCTCAAATAGGCACCTGCCTCTGCTTAGAGCTATGTCTTATTCTATTTGCTTTGCTATATTAAAAGGATTGAGCTATCTCCAAATATGCAAGGGAAATAGCTTTCCACAGAAGCATCTTTTTGTTTGTTTGTTTCTTTAGTGTATTTGGGCAGATGGGGCCTTTGGATGCCTTGGAGGTGAGAAACTTGACTTGTATTTGTTTTATGAGAAACTTAAAATGGGGAAAATTTTGTGGTCAATCTGGGTAAAAATTTACTTAAATCCTTCGTAACTCAGTTCTCTTCTCACCCCCCTCCCATCATGATTTTAAATCCTTTGTATTCCATAACCTCTCAAAGCCTTTTTCCTTTGACCATATTTCTGAAATAGGACAATTGATACTCTTGCCATTTTCCAATCCCTTTTTCTTTCTCAGTAGCACAACTAAGTCCTTATGGCTGAAGTGGAAAGCAATAATTTTTTTCTTATTAGGTCAGTGTAGGGACTGGGTTAGTTGGAGGATTGCAAACACATAATTTAATATCTTTTTTTATCCTTGTCTTATATGTAATGGGTTTTTGAATTTAAAAAAATTCTTCAAAAGCACTTGACTAGGTTATAAATTACAGCTCTATGATTTCAGACAGTGTGAACAGAAAACATTGCCTGCTGAACTGTGTTCAATAGAGAGCACTCTGGACTTTGACTCAGAAGATTGGGGTTCATGGTCTGGTTCTGCTGCTTACTTAGCAGGTCATGTAGTCTCTGTGAGATGTCACACTCTGTGTGATGATTAAATTTGATTGTGTAACTTAATTGGCATTAGAGCTGTCCAGGGAAGTGTTGCACACTTCTGAGTGGATCATGGAAGTGTAACTATATTTGGATCCTTTCCTTTTCCCCTCCTGCACTGTTTCCCTGATTTGCTTCTCACTTGCCATGAGGTGAGCAGCTTTCCTTTGGCACGCCCTTCCGCCATGATATTTCTGCCTTGGAGCAAGCCAATTATGGACAGAATTTTCTGAAACTGTGAGCCAAATGAACTTCTCCTCAAGATGTAGTTGTAAGATATTGTGCCTCAGCCATGGGAAAGCTGACTAATACAGGTTGAGTTTCCTTCAGCTCTAAGATAGAAATGGTAAGAAGTTCTACCTGACAGAATTGTCTTGAGAAAACACATTTGAAGATATACATGGCTCCTGGGATTCTTTGTTTTTCACTTTTTTTGTGGTGCTGGTTATTGGTTCCTGTGAATCTTAACCTCTCACAGAGTCTGTACACACCTCTACTAAGATACAAACATAACTAGCACTCAGCATCACCCAGTTTTGGGAGACTGGTCACCACATAAGAGACAGAAGTGAGTGCTCATATAAAGCTAACCAAAATAAAAATTATGTTTGAGCTAGAATGTCTGAAAGAAGTTTTCAAGGTCAGCTCATCCAAAGCTCTCATTTTACAGGGAAGAAACTGAGATTGAGACTGCCCTTGCTTCCCATATCGCATGAATATTGGTAAACCAGGACTAGAACCCAGTCTGTTAAAAATTAGGCAGGCTTTGCCAGCCCAGAGGAAGGGGCATTTGGGCCGCCATCCAGCCCGCCCCTCCTAGCCCAGAGGAAGGGGCTTCCAGGCCACCATCCCTCCCGCCACTCTCGGCCCCTTTCCCACCTCTCCCAGCTCAGAGGAAGTGAGCTGCGCGGGCGCCAACAGCACCCCCCCCCCCGTCGAAATGAGAAGACACTTAAATAAGTCTCAATACCAGACTTCCAGATCACCTACAGCAACCCCAAAGGGAAATGAGATGGAACACTCTGATACTCAGCCACCTGGACCCACTGAACTGGCAACAAAAGGGGATCTGGAAAAAATGAAATCAGAAATGATTTCTCAGATAATAGGAGAGATTGTGTTCCTAGTGCAAGTCATGATTAATAAATCTAGAGAGGAGCTCAGGAACATGATGGAATCCCAACATAGGAAATAAATAGAATCCATGAAACAGATGCAAAAAGATTTCCAGGAGATGAAAAACTCCACTGAAAGTCTGCACAGCAGAATGAGCCAATGTGAGGACAGAATTTCAGATATAGAAGATAAGATTACAATTAATGACCAGGAAAAGAAAAATTGCTTCCAAATTATAAGGGAACATGAGAAAACAATCAGCAACTGCTAAATGATGCTAAGAATAACATAAGACTGATTGGAGTCAAAGAAGAAACAGGAGATTGTACAGATGACATAAAAAAAATCTCTTCACAGAAGTAATGGCAGAAAACTTCCCTAGCAGGGGAAAAGACCTTGACATACAGATAAGTGAGGCATATAGGACTCTAAATAACCTTGATCAAAAAAATCTACACATAGGCATATAATTGTTAAGATTCCAGAAACTCAACAGAAGAACAAAGTTCTCCAAGCAGTCAGAGAAAAGAAACAAATCACATACAAAGGAAAGCCCATCAGAATCACAGCAGACTTCTAAACACAAACCCTCAAGGCAAGAAAAGTTTGGAGTGACATATTCCAAGTCCTAAAAGAAAACAGCCTCCAACCCAGATTGATGTACCCTGCAAAACTATCTTTCAAAATGGATGGAGAAATAAGATACTTTCATGACAAAGAGCACCTTAGGAACTCCTTGAATACCAAACCAGCACTCCAAAGAATTTTACACAATATCCTAGGAACAGACATTGAGGATCACAACCCCAGGAAACAAAGCAGAATGAACCAATCTGGTATGACAAGAAATTAAATGTAAAGGGGGAGAACCCAACAAAAAGAAAAAGTCATGACAATGATAAGTCAATACGTTTCAGTTATAACCATCAACATTAATGGTCTCAATTCACCAATCAAAAGAAACAGACTGGCAGAATGGGTCAAGAAGCAAAATCCAACAATATGCTGCATATAAGAAACATACTTGATTCAAAAAGAAACTCATAGACTGAAAGTTAAAGGGTGGAAAAGAATACTCCATGCGACAAGAACCCGAAGAAAAGCAGGAGTAGCTATCCTTTTTGCAGATCAAGTAGATTTCAAACCAACTCTGAGTAAGAGAGACAAAGAAGGACACTACCTCCTTGTAAAGGGAAGAATCCAAAAGGAAGAGATGACAATCATAAATATCTATGCACCAAACACTAGTGCACCCAACTATATAAAGCAAATACTAACGGACATGAAAAGTCATCTATGCACTAATACAATTGTAGTGGGGGACCTCAACACCCCACTGTCACAAATAGATCAACTAGACAAAAACTAAGTAATGAAATACTAGAACTCAATCGAACTCTTGAACAAATGAACTTAACAGATGTTTACAGAGTCTTCCACCCCACAAAATCAGAATACACATTCTTCTCAGCTGCACATAGGTCATTCTCAAAAACAGACCACATACTCACACCTAGAACATATTTACATAAGTGCAAAGGAATTGAGGTTATCCCCTGTAGATTATCAGACCATAGTGTAATGAAATTGGAGATCCATAGCAAAAGAAACTCAAAAAATTTCATAAACACTTGGAAATTGCACAACACACTTCTAAATAACCAATGAGTCACAGAGGAAATTAAAGAAGAAATCAGACAATTCCTTCAATTAAATGACAATGACAATACAACATATCGGAATCTATGGGACACAATGAAAGCAGTCTTAGGAAGGAAATTCATAGCAGTGAATACACATATTAGGAAAACAGAACGAGCCCAATTAAACAACCTGATGCTGACCCTCAAGCTTCTAGAAAAAGAAGAGCAGGACAAACCCAAAGCTCATACGAGGGAGAAAATTATAAAGATCAGAGGAGAAATCAATGCAATGGAGACTAAGAGAACAATACAAAAAATCAATGAAGCCAAGAGTTGGTTCTTTGAAAGAATCAACAAAATTGACAAACCTTTAGCCAACCTTATCAGAAAAAGGAAAGAAAAGGCCCAAATCCATGCAATTAAGAATGAAAAGGGTGAAATTACAACAGACCCAGCAGAAATCCAGAGGACCATCAATACCTACTTCCAGAACCTATATGCCAATAAGATGGACAACACAGAAGAAATGGACAGATTCCTAGATACACAAGAATTACCAAAGTTGAACGAAGAAGACCTAAAAATTATAAACATCCCAATATCAACCAGTGAAATTGAAAATGTAATGAAAAACTTATCAACCAAGAAAAGCCCAGGCCCTGATGGCTTCACTGCTGAATTCTACAAGACATTTAGAGAGGAACTACTGCCACTACGGTTTAAACTCTTCAATGAAATTGAAAGGGAAGCAATATTCCCAAATTCATTCCTGGAAGCAAGTATCACCTTGATCCCCAAAGCAGAGAAAGACCCAATCGAAAAGGAGAACTATGGGCCAATCTCACTAATGAACATAGATGCAAAAATCCTTAATAAGATACTGGCAACTAGAATGCAAAAGATCATCAAGAAGATCATACACCCTGATCAAGTGGGATTCATCCCAGGGATGCAGGGATGGTTCAACATATGTCAATCAATCAATGTAATACACTATATCAATAGAGCCAAGGACAAAGACCATATGATTATCTCCATAGACTCACAAAAAGCATTTGACAAAATCCAACATGCATTTATGATAAAAACCCTACAAAAAATTGGAATAGATGGTCTCTACCTCAAACTGATAGAAGCCATCTATGAAAAACCAACAGCCAATATCATACTAAATGGTCAAAAACTGACACCCTTCACACTAAAATCAGGAACAAGACAAGGATGTCCACTATCACCAGTCTTGTTCAATATAGTTTTGTAAACATTAGCCACGGCAATTAGACAAGAGAAAGAAATGAAAGGAATAAAAATAGGAAATGAAGAAGTCAAATTGTCGTTACTTGCAGATGACATGATACTCTATATAGAAGACCCCAAGAACTCCACCAAAAGTCTTCTAGACTTAATAACCAACTTCAGGCAAGTAGCTGGTTATAAGGTCACCACACAAAAATCAATAGCTTTCCTCTACATGAATGACAGACTCACTGAGAGAGAAATAGGGAAAATAATTCCTTTCATAATAGCATCCAAAAAACTAAAATACCTCAGAATCAACCTAACGAAAGAAATCAAAGACTTCTTCTCTGAAAACTATAGCACTCTGAAAAGAGACATTGAAGATGATATCAGAAAATGGACAGACATCCCTGCTCCTGGGTAGGAAGGATTAATATAGTGAAAATGGCCATACTTCCAAAACTGCTATATAGATTTAGTGCAATTCCAATTGAGATCCCAGCAGCATACTTCACAGACCTTGAGAAAACAATCCAAAAATTCATTTGGAGCAAGAAGAAACCCAGAATAGCAAAAGCAATTTTAGGTAACAGAGACATGGGAGGGGGTATCACAATCCCCAACCTGCAACTATACTACAAAGCTACTGTGATAAAAACAGCATGGTACTGGCAAAGAAACAGACCTGAGGACCAGTGGAACAGATTAGAAGATGCAGAAACAATGCCAGACACACTCAGCTACCTCCTCTTCAACAAAAGAGCCAAACACCCTCACTGGAGGAAAGATAGCCTCTTTAATAAATGGTGCTAGAAAAATTGGGCTTCAACTTGCCAAAGATTCAAACTAGACCTATATCTCGCACCATGCACTAAACTAAAATAGAAATGGATTAAAGATCTAATATTAAAATAGAAATACTGAACCAGTTGGAACACAGGTTTGGTAGAATTCTTGAAGACATCAGTGTAGGAAAAGATTTTATGAACAAAACCTCAGTTGCCCATGAACTAGCACAAACAATCAACAAGTGGGATCTCTTCTTATTAAAAAGCTTCTGCACAGCAAGAGAAACCACCAGCAGTGTGAAGAGGCAACCCACAATGTGAGGAAAAATCTTCACCTGCTGTTCCTCTGACAAAGGTCTACTGTCTCGAATCTATAAAGAACGTAAAAAGATCAGACATCCCAAATTTAAAGACCCAATCCAAAAATGGGCATCTGAAATGAATAGACATTTCTTAGACAAAGAAGTAGAAATAGCAAATAAATACATGAAAGAATGTTCAACATCACCGGTCATTCGAGAGATGCAAGTGAAAACAACACTGAGATTCCACTTCACTCCAGAAAGAATGGCTGCTATCATGAAATCAACCAATAACAAATGCTGGCAGGGCTGTGGAGAAAGAGGAACCCTGCTCCGCTGCTGGTGGGAGTGTAGACTGGTGCAACCACTGTTGAAATCAGTATGGAGATACTTCAAAGAACTAGGACTGGAAGTCCCATTTGACCCTGCTATTACCCTGCTGGGGATCTTCCCCAAAGAATTAAAAGAATCATACCACAGTGATATATGTGCACCCATGTTCATAGCAGCACAGTGTCTGATAGCTACAACTTGGAAACAGCCCAAATGCCCATCAACTGGAGACTGGATAAAGAAAATGTGGGTTTTTTTTTTTTTATAAAATGCAGTACTACTCAGCCATAAAAAATGAGAAATTAGAAACATTTATAGCTAAATGGATGCACATTGAGGCCATATTCTTAAGTGAAATACATAGGACTCACATGTATAAATACCGAATAGTTTCTCTGGTGTGAGAAACTGAAAGTGTAAATAAGGACTACATGTATAATAGGTAATGTGAAATAGGAAGAAAAGGGGCAAAGAGGAAGGAAATGGGAGGGGTAGGGGAAAGGATAGAAGTAAATGGGATTAATATGAGAAAATGGAAAAATAGGAACATAATTTTTGTAAATAGGGAGGACTGGAGGGGTTGAAGGGAGGGCTGGGCAAGGGTGAAAAATAAGAACCAAGAGAGATTATGTAAAGATGCAAATTTCCAATGATGAATGTCATTATATTGTCTACCTAAAATGTTCCAATGATTAGAATGGAGAATCGATAATGCAAAATAGAAAGAAAAGGTTCAAAGTGGTAGGGGTAATGGGAGGGCTGGGGAAAGGAAAGAAGGGAAAGGAAAAATGATGAGAAATGGAAAAAATGGAAATAAAGTCTTTGTAAATAGAGAAGGGTGGAAGAGGTGAAGGGAGGGCAGGGGAATGGGGTAAAAATAAGAACCAAGATGCATCATGTAAAGGTACAAATTCCCAATGAAAAATGTAAATGTGTTGTATACCTAAAATGTACCAATAAAAGAATTTAAGAAAAAAAAATTAGGCAGGCTTTCATGCGCATAGATAGATGACCTGGGATTCTTTTGATCATAATGAGAATACTTTATAGAAAGTTTACATTTTAGCTCTGAGAGAGCATAATTTTGTTCCATAAAATTGAACCTACCATTGTGTAAACTCACATCTGCCTGACACATAGCAGGCACATAATAATTATGCATCAATAAATGCATTAGACAAACAGTACCAATATGTATCAAATTATGTTTTTAATAAAGTGCCCACTCATGTTTCTAAATGTATTCTTTACTTTTACTAATATTATATATATACACATACATATATATGTATACTGTATATTTAATTCATTGATAATCTGGAAGATTTTGTTTTTAGCCGCTCAATTGTACACACTTTTCCTGATTAGTTATTTCTTTCTCTGTCCTTCCATAAGAACCACAGAAATCAGCTGATGGTAGTACCTGGAATCATTGGCATTAGTCCCACAAGTAGCCTGTGGGGGTAATATCAATTCTACTTTAATTCAATAATAAACATTTCTTCTTATTGGACTTTTAAATATAGCATGGCTTCAACCACATTGTCTAAGCTTATCTGTAGCAAAGTGAGGAGTGGGAATAGGTGTATGCTGTTTCTGTACCTTCTTTTATCCCCTGGGACCCTCTTTCTCCAAAATGCTCAATAATTTGCACTCTCCGTAGCCTCTTCCTTCTTTGGGCAGGGCCTTATAAACTTATAGTCCTTACAGTATAAGCAAAGCAGGGACACTGAAGATGCTTTTAAAACATTAAAGAATTTCATTTTGATTTTTCAAATTTCTCAAAGTACTAACCCATTGGAAAAATTGGAATATTTTTAGATTTCCTCACACATGACTTAGAGTTTTAATTTTTAATTTCATATGGATACAATGTAATCATTTCACAGCTTTCCTACCACAGCTTCATAAAAATGTATATATTTCCTATCTCTAAGACAGGTGTTTTCCACTCTATTTCTTCCTAGTCCTCTGTCTCTCCTCCTCTTCCCACACTCTGAAGAAGGAGCTTGAGACATAGGTCACAGGAAACAGAAGCTGGCTGAAACTCTGCTTTCCAGTATAAGAATTTACTAATTTCTTTGAATTCATATTGTGATCTATCAAATTGTCTTATTTTGTGGATGATGTAAATATCCCTGGACATTTTTCCTGCAATTAACCTCTCCTTTACTGCAATATCAATTTGTGTTCTACTGTATCACTCTATTTACCATTACATGTCTCTGTTCATGTTGACAGCAACACATCTTACAAGATTTGTCTATATTTTGTGACTCCACTCTTCTCACATTTTTTCCCAAGACCACACCAAACAGACTGTTATCTCCACCAAGTTCACAGAGAGGGTTCTTGTCCATGTCACTGCTACCATCCCAACTGGTAAACTCAAGAGTCAGTTCTCTTTACATCTTATTCACATTCTCAGAAGAATTTAACATGCAGTGCCCCTGCATCCATTCCTTCCTTTCCACTCCATGGAACAACCCTCTCCTGACTTGTCCTGCTCCTGTTACCATCTTCTCTTAGTTGATGTTGCTGGATCTTCTGCATTCAGTCTCTAATATTTGACATCTTAACGATTCCTTTTACTTCTTTGACTACTCTCTCCCTATGAAATCTTGTTTCCATGGCTTTAAAATCATTTGTACAAATGATTCTAAAATTCACAACTTCATTCCCAAAATTCATAATTTCATAAGCTCAGCAGTCCAGGCTCAATTGTCAAATATATATAATTGGATATATAATTGGAATCTTCAATCTATGATGTCTGTAACTGAGATGTGAATGTCCTCTTCTTTTTCCAATTATTCCCCCAATTTATTGATAAAGCTCAAATGAACATTAGACACTGACCCTGACTCTAACTTTCCTAATCTAACCCATCATCAAATTTGTTTTATTTTATTTCCAAACATATTATCCAAATATGTCCATTTGTCTTCTCTATTGTTACTTCACCAATCGTAGGTCCTATCTATCTATCTATCTATCTATCTATCTATCATCTATCTATCTATCTATCTATCTAAAATTTGTATTACTGCAGTAACTTTCTAACTAGTTTTGTTACTCCTACATTATATCCTTTATTTACATAGCAGTGAGATTGATTTTTTAAAAAATACAAATTAAGCCATGCCATTTCTCTGTTTAAATCCCTTTAATGACTTCTCATTTCACTTTAAAAAAATGTTAAGCACCTTACTTTTTTTTTTAAACACAAATGCATACAATTTAATTCTATCCACAAGTAAAGTATATCACCACTAGACCTTTGAATATACATTAAGGAATCCATTCCACTACAAATTTCCTAGATTTATATTTTTCATAAATGTTTAGTTGTTCTGTGCAAAATCGCAATAAAGGTCAGGAATGTCACTATGATTGCTATTATATATCAACAGAATTGTGATGCTTTTATATTGGATTTTATAGGTCTTGTTTCCAACTAGGCTTTGACTCATTACTATAATTCACAAAAGAACAAGGAAAAATGTAAACAGGAAATAGTAACAATATTTTTCTACTTCAAAATTACATAGTGGTACCATTACTCTGAGAAAATTGTTGGAAGCTAAAGATATTTTTGAAAGGTATTGTTAGCAAATTTTACTGGTGTCACTTTTTTGACAAATTACTTAAAATTTGCCTATTGTATTGTTAAACTGAAATGTATTCCTTGAAACCCTGAAAGATAATGCTCTATTACCATTAAAAGGGAAAGATTCACAAAAGGGTAGATAATGATCACTATTAAAATTCTAGGAGGAAATTAAATATGAAATAAATTCAGATGCTTAAATGCTCAATTTCCAAGGTAGTATATCATCTAGTTTTCTTTATAATGCCCATTGGTTTCAGCTTTCTATAGACTCTGAAAGGAATCTTAGATTTTCTTATAACTTCATTTTCTTGATTTTAACACAAAGCCTCTGTCCTCTGTACTAACTTTTGAAAGAAAATTCATACATGTAAAACAAGTTCTGAAAAGTTCAAATTTAAAAACATTTGCAGAAAAAAATCCAAAATTTCCTTTGGAAGAATGTTTAAAGTATAAAATCTTATCTTTTATTGTTATTTCTGATTTTGAATAACATGGAATTTAAGGTATTTTTTTTGTCCTCAAATTTAAAAATTTTGCATGAATAAAGGAGAGTTATGCAGGAAGATAGCTGTTTCAATAATTTCCATATATCAACTTAGTCTTGTTCTCAGATTAAATGGGGATAAAAGGTTAAAACTTCAAATTTGGGACTTGGGAAGTAATTCTTAGAGAATAGTTTGTTAGTGTCATGAAACTAAGCAACCTTAGTTATGATCATTTAAGAGTGCTTCATTGTTTACTGAAAGCTGTTCTGTACATCTTTACTTCCTTCTGTTGAAAAACATGGGAGAGAAAATGCATTTATATCTGTACTTATACACATCTATGTGGATACAAAGCTTGATTTTGTTAGGTTAAACTTTTTAAATAGAATATCCAAATCTCATATCTATGGGCAGGGGATAAAGCACTTGCCTAGCATGATTAAGGCCTTGGCCAAGTTCAATCTCTAGCACTGCAAACATGCAAACAAACAAACAAATGTCATACCCAACAAAACCAATTTTTCCTTTTATCAAGCTTCCTGTCTTAGTCACTTTCTTGGTCCTGGGACAAAATACCCAACAGCACAACTTAAAGGAGGTGACTCAGAGTTTTAGAAGGTTAAGGCCATCGTTGTCATGCTTAAATGCAGAAATGGTACGGTAGAAGGGCCCACTAAGAGAAGACAGGAGCTGGGAAAGGAGATAGAAATCCTTCCAGGTCATGACCCTAGTGACCTGCTTCTAACTAGGCCCCAGCTCCTTCCTAAAAGCAAGTCAGCTGTGAAGTCATCAGTGAACTAATTCACTGATGAGTATAGCATACCCCATCATTCAATCACCTTTCAAACACAGGAGGCTTTGGGAGGAAACCCCAGATCCAAACCATAGAACATCTTATGGGGAAGATGTTGAGCCACATAAGGAATATTTACATTCATCTACAAAAACGACTCTGGGTAATTATTGAAGCATGACTCTGTCAAGGCCTTGAATTCAAATGACTGTGTATAAAAAATCCTCAGTGATAAACTAATCATTTGAATGCCATCACCCTATCTGATGCACAATTGATCAAATATAACTTGATGGATGAGGCTAATCCTTGGAGAAGAAAATAAGCCTATCTACTCTATACAAACTTCATCAGCATCTCTGAGGAATTAAATTTACATAGATTAGAGGATTTTGGAATGTGGAATTTATTAGTATTATTTATGATTAATGTTTTAAAGAACTAGAAAAGAAAAATATATTGGTGAACTGAAGAGAAATGAATTCAAAACTTTTTATGTTACTAGGGATTGAACCTAGGGATTCCTTAACACTGACCTATATCCCCAGCTCCTTTTATAGATAGAGTGTCTTTCTAAGTTTCCCAGACTAACCTTAAATTGAGAACCTTCTGCCTCTGACTCCAGGTAACTGGGATTACAGGAATGCACCACCACACCTGGCTATGAGTTCAGTATTGAATGAAATCTGATACATTAGGTAATGCAAGGAAGGAAAAATGTGACCTAAAAATGAAAATCTGTTCCAGGTACAAACTGTCTATTATTTGTTTGGCTGAGGATATATTTGAATAATCTACCCAGCTCCCTCATTTCCCATCAGAAGAGACTGGGAGATACAGACAGTGTCCAAACAAACATGGTGCTGAGGTGTGCTTCACTTCTTCTCCCTCCAGCATGGTCAGACTCTGAAAGAAAGAGTATTCTTATTAAGATGTCTGAAGGATTTTCCTTCCTTGATTCTGTAAAGTGGAGAAGCCCTTCCTGATGTGTTGCAGCAACTCTCCCTTTCCTCCCTTACTTTATTGTAGAATGATTCTGGTGAAGAGTTGAACTTTAGGTGGGAAAATGTAGTTTAGTTTATAACTGTTGGACTTAGAAGTTGATACTCTGCTCTATGGGCACTCCAGACTTGGTGCAAATATGTGAATATAATGCACATTTCAAGGACTTTACAGGTAACCATAGGGATTCTCAAATTTCAGTACACTTAAGAAATTTTGCACCATGTTCACGTGGCTTTTGAGATTTTCCCTAGAGATCTGGTATCCGGGTAATTATTTTTAACATGTACCCATTTTTTCCCTCTTAAATACACACCAAATAATTTTGATTCAGAAACTCCAGCAAAGTGATATAATTCGTGTTATGGTTTGGATCAAGAATGTTCCCCAAAGCCCCATATCCTCTGGTTCGGGCGTTTGGAAGGGAATTAGGCTATGGGGTTGCTATAGCTGACTCACTGTTAGAAATGGGGTCTGATCAGAATAGGTGGGACCCTGGGGCTGTGACCTGGAAGAATATATCTCCTTTCTGGCTCCTCCCTTTGCTGTCTGCTCTCTCTTTGCTGGCTGCCATAACTGGAGCAGCTCTCCTGAGGTATGCCCCTTGACATCCTTTCTTGCCTTGGACCCAGGGGACTGTGAACTATAACCATATGCCAAAATAAACCTTTCCACCTTTGAGTTGTTGGTGCCTGATATTTGTCCCAGTAATGAGGAAAGTGACAAAGAGAAAAGGATAAGTAGAATGGAATTTATTCGGAAAATTTTTGAAAGACTTAAGATTTTGTCTAGGGCAGCAAGGAGGAAACCTGCAAAGAATTAAGTTTCATGTCATTCCATCTCATTTCTCTCCTCTTCTAATTGTTGCACATTAAGGTTTGAATTTTTTAAAAAAGTTTATCATTTTGGCTCTCTGTTATATGCTTCTAGGAAAAAAACTTAGTATGAGATCGCTTTTTATTTTTTCACAGCCCAACCAATGTAAAGAGGCTTTACCAAAACTCTGTTCTAATTGCTTTTAGGTGTTAGCTTCCCAATGTCCTTTCAACTCACACCAACCACGCTTTGTGACAAAAATCTAACAAGACAAATTAGCAGACAAGAAGTTCCGGGACAAGTAATGCTGTCTTTTTCACTGTTTGTGTCTCCTGCGCTGACATTTTGTTTCTCAAAAGTTCTTATGTTTGGGGTTTGACTTTGCCTAGGAGAACCGAAATGGTTAATAAGTGCATGGGGGATTACAGCATAGTGGAAGTGTATAGAAGCAGGGGAGTTGTCAAGGTATCCAGTGCCTTATGTATATGAAGCTTCCATTCACTCTTCTCCTTAGGGCTCCAGCATTTGTACAGCATGCTCTTGATGAACCACCTTTCTGAGGAATATCTTCCTGGAATGGAACTAGCCCCTTGGAGGCTCCACAGTTGACTTGGACCCACTATGCTTAAGAGGAAATTTACTCTGGGGTCCAGCAAAAATAGACAAATTACCTCAGTGTGTATAGCCTTAATTTATTTTAGTCTTCAGGGGAATCACTAGACGTATGCACCAAAATGTAAGACCTATGAAAGCGAAGATCTTATCTATCATATATTTAGAAATGTTCCATTCTTTATGTGTGGAATGAACATAGGACCTAAAAAATATTTGTTGTATTAATGAGTGAACATGACTTGCTCTATTATTTTCCAACTTCAGTTGTGTACTTCTTTCATGGCCTTTACTACATCCATGATATACTGCTGCTCACATTTCCTCAATAGTTTTTTGATTCATTAATTTTATTTTGGTTTCACGGTAGGCTACAATATGCCTGAGATCCTAGTATATATCTAAAACATATTTAAAAGAAAGTAATAAAAAGGAAGTGTCTTCATGTTACATCAAAACATTTTATATGCTAGCAGTGGTAAATGCCCCTGGGTTTGGAAGATACAGTCATACTCCATGTGCTGCTATCATGACATTATTAGACTAGGAATCCCTGAAGAACTAGATTTTGCTTAATTTCATTTCCTTTTTGGTTTTAGAATGATTATTATACTGCAAGTTTAGCTAATCAAACATGGAGAATCATGCATGAAGTAAATATACGATATGAAGGAGAAATTACTCCTTTAATTCCAACTGGAATCCTAGAAACTCCAACATTTTTTTAACTGATAGATCTGAACAATCTGTAATTTAATTATGACTTCCCCCTCCTTGACCTTGATCAGCATAAGGACTTCAGAATCTATCTATTTTAAGAAACCCATTTTCAGGGCCAGGGATTAAGCTCAGTGGTGCCAGTGCCTGCCTCACAAGTGCAAGGTCCCAAGTTTGATCCCCGGTACCAAAAAAAAAGAAACCCATTTCCAAAATTCACTGAGATTCACGTTATATTTAATATTATTCCTCCTTGACAAATCATCCTATGTACAATAATATAATTTCATTTCAAAACATGTATTTCAAATAATAAAAAGTTTCAAATAATAATGAAAAGTTATGTTTCCACAGAAGAAAGAGAAAAAAAAATAAAGCACATACATATATTATTAGATACCTTGTAAAAGTTAGCAAAAGAACCAAACAAAAGGCTAATTGAATGTATCTCAGGACTATCTTTTCTCATCAAGACTTTATTTAAATGAAGAATGCCTGTGACTTTCCTAAAGAGGAATGCTGCCTCTTTTTTCATGGAGCCACACTACTTCAATAACTATGTTACAGAAGAGCTATGCTTCTCTCCTGGCTTACTAATTGTGGAATTGTCAACTCTTGCTGGGTTGAAATATTCAACCTTAACCTCAGTTTGAAGTAGTATTTGAATATTCAATGTATCTGTCTTCATACAGAAACCTCTGTGTGTAATTCAGCCCAAACATGAATTGGTGTGGCTCAGTGGCCCTTGTGTCATTACCTAGGGACGGATCTCATCAATTCTGCAGACACTAGAGAGTTCTGGATTGCTCAAAGGAAACTTCCTTTATATCTTCATTCCTTCCAGCCTAGAATCGAGGAAAACCAATGTTTAACCACACTGCTAAAATCTAGAGTAAGAAAAACTTGAAATTAATATTAATAAACTATTACCTAAACAAAGCTGTGCTTTGATCATTGTAGCCTAGCAGACGGCTGTAGGTTACACCTTCAATTTATTCAGAAGAAAGCAATAAAAATACTCTTCAAAATGTTTTAGTGGCAATGGTATCATCAGCTATTTAGTGAGCCAATTATTTTTAGCCATATTTGGGTACTTTGGGCAATGTCATACCTCATTACTTGTTTAAAATTCATAATTCAAGACAACTTGAATAACCATGTACTTATATGTTACCTCTGAAAAAATAGTTTGGGAAGAATATTAATGTAAATAAGATTTAAGGATTTCAAAGAAGTTTCAATCAAAAGACTTAAAGATGAAATCTCCATTAAATTTAGAACCACTATTAAAACATTTTGCATTCATTTTATTGACCAAATGAATTTCTGTACCTTAATCCAAACAATACTTGTTTTTGAAAGCAATAAAAAGGCATTTATTTAAAAATATGTTTGATATCTTGTTCTGATCTTCCATTTTGCATAGCTGGAGCTACTGACTATGGTACAATATTTTGTACATTGTCAAAAAAAGGTTGGAAATTGCAGTCTGTCCAATGACAAATTATGCTTAGAATTAATGTGCTAGGCTAATTTAATCACTTTCTGATTGGGTTTATATTGAACAAATAATAAGGAGTAACATCTCATTCCATCTCAAATTCACTGAGGTCTGGGAAGTCTCATGAGATAAGAATAATATGTTAGTGTGTTTTGTGTAGTATATGTTCATCCTCACAAATCGGATCATGTTCAAAATTTTTATTCTATATTTTGCAAAAAGAATCAGGCATTAGTCTATGAAAGAGGCATCATATTTGTTGAAAGAATTCAGAATCTGATCCATCACTGTTAAATTCTTGATATGTGAATTAAAGACTTATTTGAAAACTTAATGAGGCCAGAGATTTAGCTCAGTGGCACCGCTCCTGCCTCGCAAGTGCAAGGTCCTGAGTTCAATCCCCGGTACCAAAACTAAAACAAAACAAAAAAAAATCCCTCAAACTTAGAAATTGGATATTTTTCCCTGAAGAAAAGGCATCAAGACTGTTCTATGAGCATCCTAATTATAATGTCATCATATAGTCACTAAAAATTTATTTGAAAAGTTAAATGGCTCACATAAAATTTTTAAAAAGATCATTTGCTATTACCTGAAAGACTGTCTTAAAACAAAAGTAGATGGTAGGAGTTTTTTAGTTTTCTTTCCAAATAAAGGATTTTAGGATACTTATAAATACAAATTTAAATTGTGAGAAGAGGAGATTAACAACTATCTAATATTTAAATTCTGAGCAAGAAAGATAAGGAAACCTGGCTGAATCCTTAATGGTGAAAGGAATCTTCCATAGCAAAATATGCTCCCCTAAAAATCTTGGGACACATTATTTAAAGATCAACTGACAACAAGACTGTAAATAGTTTATTTTTGCAATGTTTGACTGGGGATTATTTACACAAAAGATATTGGCCAGAATAATTTTCCTGAAAAATTGACCCAGAGCACAGAGTAATTACAATTGTTATAGAAAAATATTAAAACCTTGAATGTCTTTTTTTTTTAGTTCAGATTACAATGTTTTGGGTAATGACTATAGTTAAGAATTAATTATAAATATTTAAGTAAAATGAAGTATAAAATTAATGAAAAACTTTACTAACTTGAGTAGATAAAAAAATCATTTTGGTAATTAGTGAATTTAATGCTGTGAAGGAAACAAAGCAGAACACAGGAATTCAAAACAAGGTCTTCTGCTTAGAAATGAAACTGACCCTTCCTGCATTCAGAATGAATTTCAATTATGCTTAGAAGCCTAGCTTGTCAATTGCATTTTCCTTGCTTTCCAAATGCACACTTTATTTGAAATAACCAAATTAGGATATGGATAATGGCTATTCAAATGTGCATATGATGTCTTTCTTAGCATAAATAAGAGTCCTAAACACATGGGTTATTTAGAATTTTTTGGATGTTACCATCCTTTATTTGTTAACAGAGCAAGTTACAAACAGCTGCTGTATATTTTCTGATTGGAAAGAAATATGCTGTTAAATTGTCTTCAAATATATAACATTTAAATAATTTCCCTTTGCTATAATTCTTTGCCAAGCAACTAATTTAGGACAGCAAAGATTAAAATAGAGAATACTTCACTCAAAAAGGGAATATATATATACATCCACACACACATATATGGCTCACCTGGGTACAGCCTTCATAAATCACTCAGCTCTGAAGGAAACATGAATAAAACAAAAATATATATTTTGAAAGGCAAGAAAATGAAGTAAAGATTTGAGTATCTTGTATTGTTCTACTTTGGAATGACTTGAGTTCTCTAAATTCAAAATCTGATTAGCATAGTTAATCTTATGCAGTGTCAGGAATGCTCTATTATCGTTTAATCAGTCTATTATTATCCATCTTAATCATTCTTAATAGCTTATTTTAAAATATAGTTTTAGTGCACAATGATGCACTGTGTGCTTTTGTGAATTAAGAGCTTTGTTACCAGTATACAGGAAATGAAGGCATGATGTTCAAATGGTAGAGATGAAATGGAAAAAACCCCAGACAAAAACGAAAGCAAATGATGTAGTTTGGCTATTTACATGGATCAAGTTACTTATTAGGTAGTTCATTTCTCTGTGTGTGGTAGACAGGGTGGGGAAGCATAGGGTATGGTAGAGTTTATAGGTTCTGATTCAGAAGATTTAAATTTCAGTCCTATTTCCCTGTGGTATGTTGATCTTGGGAAAGTTATTTGACCTTCATTAGATTCCATGCGTTCATTTGTAAAACTGGGATTAGTACCACAGGCCTTGATTTAAGATTTCTGAAATCTCATATTGTATATAAATGAAAATATAGCTTAGAAGTATAGGGAGATAGATCTTTTGCAAAAGGGAAAGGAACTTAAGAGTGACGAGGGGGGAGGAAAAGTGGATGAAAAAAATTAAGATGTGTTATGTACCAACTCCTCATGATGGATGTAATCATTATGCACTGCAAACATGTCCCAATAAAAATAAAAAATATAGTTTAGAATTTTTGAATAAATATTATTTCTATTTATACTTGTGGCATGTATTTGTCATAAATTATTCAGATTGTGTTTAGTGAATGTTACTGATGCATAATTAAAATTTAGGTTCTTCTACTGTTCTTTGTAAGAACATAAATTATGGTGTATACTTAAGAATTTGGAAAAAAGGGAAATGTTAAGAGTTAAAACTAGAGAGGTAAAATGGTATACTAATGAAACTGGACTTTTCCTTTATCGAAAGAGAGGGTCTTTTGAAGTTTTAAGTAAAATAAAGACAAGCTAAAATTATTTATTAATGAGATATACTTGGTTGCAGTGTGAAAAGTAGACTGGAATAAAACTGGACACAGGAGACAAATTTAAGAAGTAGAAATCAGGTGAATGGTATGAAGTAGGATGGTAGTAGTGAATGAGGAGAAGAAACAAGGGAGGAGGGGAAGGGGGAAAGCATGTGGAAGTTGTGGAGAGCATGGACCAGGAGAGGAATAAATTGAAATTCACAAGTATTTGCAAATAAAGGGCACAGGATTTAGAGATTGGCTATGGGGTGCAATTGAATGAGAAATGAAGTAGATAAATTAATAATAAGAATCCCCAAACTCACTTGTTGGCAAGACTACTGACACCGGAGAAAAAGATAATTTAAGATGCATAGTATTTGGGACATCCAGGAACATCTGAGTAGGTAGGTTGAATTGATTACTGGAGACAGACATTTGGGAACCAAGTAAGTAGAGAAGGTCCCCTATAAATAGGTAGAGTAACAACAGTAGAAGACCCAACTTGAAAAATGGCCAAAATTTAAGAGATTGAAAATTTAAGACTGAAAGTGCTTTAATCTATGCAGTGTGACATACTGTTTTCACTGCTATTTATGAGGTGAATTTATCATCAAAATGTAATAAAAATGTACTTATTATTCATGAGATATATTAAGTAACTGGGAACTAAAGAAAAGATTGGTATGGCAAACCTGGTAATCTATACAAAATAAATTAAGGATGTACTTTAAAAACATCTTCACAGCCATGAAAACTTTGAGGTCCATGTAGACATATGGGTACTTCTATCATCCTACAACACATGGAATTCCTACTGACTCTCATTTATATACTCCCGCTGAAGCTCTCACTCTGATGGTCTCGATCAAGAAAGCCCCTGAGGTTTCAATTTGCACACATCATAGGGACATCTTTTCTATGGAGTTCCAAATTTTCTAAGCAGTTTGGTACTATTCAAATTTGCTCCATAAACACAAGTAAGCCTAGCAGAAAAGTATGTCAAATAACTGCACTAAAGCTGTTAGATAAATGGCATTTAAAAATCACTTTACTCTCGCTGATAAGAGATGACTTCAGCTCACTGCCACCTGAGAGCAGTAATAAATATTAATGAGGAACTCAACTGCTGTGTTCAGATCACGGTCCCAGTAGACTACAGTTTTGCTTAAGTAAAATGGGCCCATTAAAAAGTAAACAAAAATTAGCTTCAGACTACATCACTTGTCTATTCACTCTGTCCTAAAACAGGCTGAGTATCATTTCTAATTTCTACTCCTGGGTATAACTTCATTATTAAAAACAAAGTCACCTACAAGTTAAGCAGTTAGAAGAATGTTCTTCATCTACTGAAGTGAGACAAGGATTTGGTCTAGCACACTTCCAGTAAGCCCAGGAATGGAAACCTAGAACATTTTTTCATTTTTTTAGCTGCAGTTTGTCACTTATCAGACTTTCAGTTACAAAGAAAAATGTTTCCACTGGCAGAAACTTTTTTTTCTAACTTAAAATTTCACTGTCACTCTATTCTGAAAAACATATTATGAGTTGTGAAATATCCATTGTCTGGTGTTAGGGCTTTGTCTGCTTTGCAATAAAGAATAGAAGCATAATATTCTAGAAGGAATAAAGAAAAATGTGCTGTTTTTCCCAAGGAGTATATGTGGATTTTTTTTTTTTTTTTTGGTACCAGGGATCAAACTTGGGACATTGTGCTTGAGGCAGGAGGCAGAACCACTGAGCTAAATCCCTGGTTCTGTTATCTTTCAATAAAAATAGGAGGAATATGCCTATTAGCCCAAATGCTTTATTTGATCAGTTGAAAAAAATTTTTTTTCCGAACAAAAATTCAGGCTACTGGTTTATTTTTCTCGTATCATTTTTATTACTTGAATGGCCCTTTCTTAGACCATTTCTACTTTGAGAAAATAAGCTTATTTGAAAATATATTGTATATATTAATCTATTGAACAGTATATGACAGAAATTTTATTGTGTACAATATGATCTTTCAGAAGCTGTTTTGAATTCTACCCTGAGTATCCTGGTTAGGAAGAAAATAAAAAATCATCTTCAGTATTTATTTTCCTCTCTTGTTAGCGCCTCATCAGTGACTTTTTGAACATACGTGTTCGGCAAGATTATCGAGGCCGCCTCCTCACAGCACAGCCTGTCCCTGTGGTGCCCAAGTTCCAAGCTTTGGCCCCTCATCAACCACTCTCTTATACACAGAACACCGAGCTCCCTTGTCCTCCTTCCCCAACTCTTGGTTTGCCTCAAGACCTAGATTTTGTTTTTGAAGGCAGAAATCCCTAATTTTGCACAGTGAATTCACTTTGTCCTACTTTTTTTTTTTTAACTAGAGAAAACTGCCCTTTAACAAGCACAAATTTCACTGGACACCCACCACTTGTCTCTCATATATGTTCAGAACCTACTAACTGGTTATAAATTCTAATGAACTTTGCATTGTGGAAATTTTATTCTACATGATTAATGAATGTTTCATAGAACACTTTCACCTAATATTTTGCTGAATTCACATTAGCAGCACAGTTGTAGGACCAGCTGTCCACTGCTACTGTTTTATGTGAGATTTTATCTAGTTTATTTGGGTCCACAAATTTATACTTCCTTCTTCCATCCCCTGGTCTCACTTCTGTTATGGTCTTTTCTGTCTTCATTCAAATTCTCACTTGAATCTTTGACAGATATATTCATTTTTTCAAATAAAATACATGTGCTTTTAATTCTTCAAGAATAGCAAACAAATAAAAATTTCAAAATGCCAAGGCTGAGAATATTAGACAAGTAATAAAAAATATAATACTATGTATATGCATAATACTAGCTTTAAGCCTGGATATTAAAAATTACTTACTACATATAGATGGATTTGCTAGACCATGTGTGGAGATGCATGTATTTGACTCCAAAGAACAAAATTTAAGGTTCCAATATCATTTTCTTCTCTAATCCTTGAAATCAAACCAAAGGCCTTGTGCATTCTACAGAAGCACTCTATGAGCAAGCTGAATCTCTAGCCCGCAAATCAAAACTTTATTCCATATAATGGAAACTTTGAAGGTGGCTTTTGCATTTTTTTTTAACACTCATACTTCTAAAAAGGGGATGATGACTAACATTGGGCTTTTTCCACTTGTCAAAAGAAATTTATCAAAACATTAAAAAATGTAAAGCACACAAAACAGAAAATAAATATTTTAATGTCACATTCATTTCCATTAGAATACATTCATGACACACCTTTATTATTTTTTGAATTGGCTATTCCTTCTATTTACATGTACTTATTCACCTCTCAGAGGTTAGCAATTTAGTAATAATTATTAAACCAATAATTTAGATACTGATTTTCCTCAAGTACAAAATATCTGAAACTAAATTTATACCTATATTTGTTGACACTTTATATTTTACTTTCCAACCCTAACATTAGGTAAACCCGGAATTTTACTGTGTAATGCTAGAATCTGCAAGTATTAAAAGTACATTTGGAGTAAAACTGAACCTTAAGTCATTATATTTCATAATAACCGAAGTACCTTACTTTCCATATAATTATGCAGTCACTATTATATCATGTCTATAAAGGTCCTGTGTAAGTCTTAATTTAGTTTAAAGTTCTGATATCAATAAGCCTCCATTAACTACTAAAAATTGCTCATTAGTAAAAGTTTTATCCAACAAAGTTATCTTTTTAATTTAAATACTGAAGTATTATGCCTAAAGGTTTAGCAATATTTGGCAAACTAAATTTATTCTTTTCATCCCATCTATTCCACATGCATTTTTGGTAAAAGCTTTTCATTACTATTAGAGACTCTTGCCCTGGGTTACACAGCACAGGCTGTTATAATTAATTATTGGCATAATTTTCACCAATTAGTGAATTGTACCTTCCAGGACTTCCTTTTTTTGTTTTTTTGGTACCGGGGATCAAACTCGGGTCCTTGTGCTTGTGCTTGCGCAGCAGGTGGCGAAACCACTGAGCTAAATCTTCGGCCCAGGATTTCCTTTTACTTAACTATAAAATGAAGGCAATGAAGTTCATATAGTATCTCAAAGTCTCTTCCAATTCTAACATATAAGAGTAAAGAGCTAAATTATATAAATTTGTACATTTATAAACATCTTTTAAAACAATTTCAAAACAACCTTGTAAAATATATATTTCTATGCTGCAAAACTGTGAACTAGTACAATTTACTTTCGCTGGAATCTTACTGATTCAACTCTAAAATGCACTCATTTTACTACGGCTTTTTAGAATGTGTTAAAGTCAAAATAAAGATGTTGGAGTTGAACATTTTAAGTACTGATGGTAATGATTATATAATTTATTTTGCTAACACAGATACATTCCTCATCACAAAATGAAATACACTTGCTTTTAATTGAATATGTAAATATATCTGAGATTTAATTAATATCTGACCTTTGAGGATAATTCCTTTCAAATATGCATAATTTCAGTGAAAAAGCAAAGAATCTTGATTTATCTTATGAACAACTTTGGGCATAAGTAATATATAAATAGGTAAATTAATTAATTTTAGGTCTAAAGAAGAAGTTCCAGACACAGTGGTATGCTCTCTTGTTAGTTCTCCTTCTATGAATGTGGTATTCTGAGATCACTAATAAAACTGGTTGTTAAAATAAGAAATCCTTAGCACTGGTCAAACTAGACTAGCAGTGACAGCACCACTACTAGTGTAACAGAACTAGGAAGAAAGGTTAAGTGGTACTGCAACAGAAAAATGAGCAAAAATCAGATCTTGATAACTTAAAGGATCTTTATGGCAATTAAATGCCTAAAAATCAATATTAGCTCAAAATTCATTAAAATTTTGTTTCATTTCTCACATAAAGAATTTTAGTGAGCAGACTAATACTTATAAGAGGACTGAAATTTAGGCTTATTCACACTTCTAGAACATATTCTTTACAACATGAAGTCTCTTATTAGAAATATGGTTTGTAAGATAAAACTGATGCATAATCAAAAAATTTCAAACTCTCATCCAAATTTAAAGAAATCTAAGGCAATGTTGAAATTTATAAAAATGTGAATTCTGTGGTTAATGAAGGAGAGAACACTTTGAAAATATTCTGACAGCCAGCGTATTTTGTGTTTTGACACTCTAAAGAGAACTAAATACTTGAAATCTCAATTGAAAAGTAGTATTAGAAACAGAATTATACTCAAAGCCTAGTGCTTTGATTTAGAGATTGGGGTTCATTCTAATCCAGTGTTTGATTAATTGATGTGCAATTGCTCGGCTTGGTGGCACAAAGAATTCTTGCTGCTTCCCTCTGGTTAGAACATCCACAACCTAAAATACATAATAAAATGCATTAGGGATTCAACACTGTTGTGTTTAAATACTACTTCCATGCTTATATAATTCAACTGAAATGTGATGGCTTTTGCAGTGAATAACAACAGTAGAAAGTGACAATATCCATATTCAACATGCAAAATTTAGTACAGCATTTTTAATTGTTTCACTGAATTAGTGTTTTAATTTTTCAGATGCTCCAGAAAGATATATTCTCTTATGAAAATGAGGTCATGGAAAAGCAAAATATATGTCCACACTTAATTTCTGAGAAAAGCCAACTCTGGGGACAAGATTCCCTTTTCTAAAATTCTAAAACAATAATCTAATTTCTGCATTTTGGGACAGAGTATTAAATAAAATTAATTTCATGGGAGTAGTCAAAAAGGATTTCATGTATTGACTACTGGAGTGTATCCATTTTTCCATATAAATTGTTTTGGGTCATGGGAAACACAGAAAAGGAATTTGTCTTCCATTATATTATTTAGAGATGCTGTTTTTAAATTCTTGTGAGTGTATGTTACATGGTTATGTCACTCTTGGCCTCTGGCACATTTCAAAATAAAAACTTCGAAAAATTTAAGTATTTTCACTGATTTCTTTTGAGAGCTACCTATTCTAATGCTATGAGACTAAAATATAAAACAAGTTTCTTAATTTTGAACTAATGCTTATGTACTTTAAGTCCACTGAAAACTATTATCATTAATTTAAAAGAATGGCATCTGAAATTTGAAATGACACAGGATCAATCATTACTAGAATGAGTTAAAATGGGACACATCAGTGAACATACACTCTTTCTATATGGAATTAGCAGTTATATTGTAATCCATACATAATGAGAGGGCTGTAGTCCTTCATTCAACTTGTGGAAAATATGCTTCCTTGCTGCATGCCCAAACCAATACTGTCAGGGAACAATCAATAGAAGAAGGAAATTAAATTGAACTTTACCTGTTCTCTAGTGAACCAGCGGGCATCCTCTATTTCATTCTTGTCAACTTTAATTTCTGTAGACACTGCCACAGCTAAACAACCAATCATTAAGGAGGAGGGCATTGGCCATGGTTGACAAGAGACATACTGAACATGGCCAACTTTGACTCCACTTTCCTCTTCTACTTCTCTCCGAACAGCATCTTCTATTGTCTCCCCTAATCAAATGGGGCAAAAGAACAAGGTGTTGATGAACATACCCTGGACATTTTACACTCCAAATGGTGCAAACATGTGAAAGTCATTTTGGAGAGAAATCAAATTCAAAGAATACTAATACAAGACAAAGGGAAGAAAACATTATTTCTAAAAGCATATGATCATACATAGAATATCAAAATGTCAACAAGAAATTTTTCATTTATTAAAGTTTCAAATTTGTCAGGTACATTTTACAAATAATAACAAAATCTACAACTATCCATAACACATTACTGGCTAAACCTTACAAACATCTTATATGTTGTCTCACTTATACATTACCACTAAATAGTTATAAGTTACCATTACATGACTTTTATGAATGGCTAGGTCTTTCCCCATTAAAAACTAAAACCCTTTTGTTATGCTGTCAAACAATCACTGCAGATAACTTTTCAGGACACTAAAAGAATTTAAAAATCACCTAAAATGAAATTCAGTATTTTTTCTTTTTAAGCAATTGTTTTCCTCTAAATGACTGTTGATTCAGCCATGAGAAAATAATGTGATGCTCATAAATGTCCTTTACATTTCTGATTTTCACAGAATTGAAAATCTGAATAGAGGAAAATGTTTTTAAGTAAATTTATCTGGAACTTTATAAATATTTAGCAATATATAGCATTACTTAGCAAAATATTTTTAAATGTAGTTTCTAATTTCAAATATTGATAAATTTCCTCCATAAAAATTAAGAACTTATACCCATCAAAATAAAATATACAGTAAGTTCCTATCTTACAAATATTCAAGTTGCAAACTTTCACAGATATGAATGGACCTTGCATTAAGAACACTGGTAGATGGGCTGGGGATTTAGCTCAATGGTTTTGCCACCTGCTGTGCAAGCGCAAGGACCCGAGTTTGATCCCTGGTACCAAAAAAAAAAAAAAAAAAGAACACTGGTAGATGTGCACAAATTGCGGAAGCAGCTCACATGTCTGCAAGACACTGTCACAGTTGTGCTGCTGTGTGCTCACTGTGCAGTGCGACAGTACACAGTAGTACAGTGCTCAGAGCCCAGGCTATCCAGAAGCAGGAGGGAAAGCGGGAGTGATATGGTGGGGACTGCTAGGAAGCACAAAGAAATATGCAAAGTATATTTGTGTCAAAGGTATATGAGACTCACTCTGTTGGGACTTAGGAACAAATCTGACTTATGAATATTCTCCCTTCACAAGACGGGGACTTACTGTATAGCAAAATAGGTCACAAGCTAATGCAATACTAAAAACAAGAGATTAACATATACTGTAGTTTTTATGGGGGAAAATAGTCTTGACTTACAACCAACTTGAGTTACAACCAGCCCTCACGAACAAATTGAGTTTGTAAGTCAAGGGTCCACTGTATACATATTTGAAACTTAAAATCAAAAATAAAAGAGGATAAACAACCAAAATAAAAATAGACGAAGGATATGAACACTTAGAATTCAAAGAAAAGGAAAACTGGATACATAATGTACATCTGAAAAAGATGCTCCATCAGCAGAAATATGAAAATGAAAACAATGACGTACTATTTCATACCCCTCAGAATGACAAATTTAAAAATGTGAAAATCCTAACTTCGTGAAGATAAGAAATAATGGAACATTTCACGTACTGCTGGTGGGAGTGTAAATTGGCAAGAACACTAGCTTGTGTTATTTGGCAACATGGAGAAAAGGTTAAGATGCTCACATCATATGAGCTAGCCCTTCTACTCTGTGAATATACTCCAGACAACTGTTGTGAATGGGCATAAGTAGAAGTATAAAATATTCACTATTTGTAACAGGCAGAGCCTCAAAATAAGCTAAACACCCACAGCAGGAAGGAGGAATACATAACAGAATATACATATATGGAACAGTGCCTGGCAGTTAAAAACTCACCTAAAACTATGAGAAGCAGTAAAGTGATTAGGAACAAGGACTTACAAGCCAAACTGCCTGGGCTTGAATGATCTTGGGCAAGTTATCAGTCTCTCTCCTTAGTGCCTCATATTTAAAACTGTTGTGATAGTGCCTATTATACGAGGCTGTGTGGGGATGTGAGCTAAACACATAAAGCTTCCAGAAATGAGCTTTATACCACCCGGGTTTACTACTTTATCTAGGGATGCAAATTAAGATTGGAAGTTGAAATTAAACATTAATTAATTCAATATATGCATTTGTTTATTCCACAGATACTCAATGAGTCCCTAACACATGTGAGACATCTGCTCTCAGGCTGTGGGACACAGAAATGAATAAACCAAAGTTCCTGCTTTTATGGGACTAGCATCCAGTAACGGCAGACAGTAAACGAGTATGAATCACACTTGTGACACTGTCTGCCGCAGGGGAAAGTCAGGCAGCACGACAGAATATGAATGCAGGGCACAGGGCTAACTACGTACTGGGGGGATCACCTAGGCCCTTTCGGAAGGCGACAGTTAAGCACAGAACAGAGGTGAAAACTATCTATGGACCTTGGCAAAGAACAATGTATGAAAGAACCAGCACTGAATTTTTAATAAATGAAATTAATAGTAAAATATGAAAATTACACCATGTTTAAATTATGTCTTTAAAATAATACATTTAAAGCATTTTAAAAATATGACTTAGTTTTATAACATGATAATTTATTAGAAATTATAACTTCAGGGCTATCTGAAATTTTTATTTGGAAATCATAAGTTAAATGAAATTATAAAATGTATTCAGACAAGGCTTACCAGGTTCAACAAATCCAGCAAGACACGTAAACATGCCTGGGGGAAATCTTTTCTGCCTGCCTAAAAGACATTTGGCCCCATCTGGATGAATAACTTGCATGATTACTACTGGATCTGTGAAAAGAAATCAGGTATCTGAATGACAAGATAAAATAATTCAGATTCACTAGGCAAAGTCACTGTCTGGGAAGATGATATTAAAGGTATATTTTGTCAAGGATCAAGATTCTTTTGTTTATAAGAGATTGTTTCTTTCTGCTCTGATGTGGCTGATGACAGAGTATCTCAAAGAAATTGCATAGAACACTATCAGTAAGCTAAAGAAAGGCCATTTTTGCCTTCCTTCCCACAATCTTAGCAACATTTATTTTGTACTCAGGGTATGGTATGCATATTATTTTTTAATGAGAAAAAAGCCTAACTCTGTAATACTTGGATATGGAAAAAATTAAACTTTCATAGTAAATATGGCAGATTTCCCTCTCTTTTCTATTCGTCTTTAGAAAAATGTTTTATAAAGCTCATGTGGCTCTATGTTTAGGTTTGTTAAAGTCATTGCAAAATTTAAAAGAAGAGTTCATTTCTCTCCAAGTCACTGATGTAGCAAATTCTCCTCACTAGATCATGATTAAGAACTAGGAATTAAATGTAAAAGGCTCTTGAACAACAAAAACAGATGTCACTAAGCTAAGTATTTTACTCCGTGGAGACCTCCTCAGGTGCTGCTAGGTCTATTTGTTCATGTTTTACAGTTTTAAAGGGCTGGGTTATCAGATTTCCAAACCTATGGCAGATACAAAACAGCAATTAGAAGGAAAGAAGGTAGAGGCGGATACTAGCAGTAATGAGAACCTAGCTCCCAGCTCTACTGCTTTGGTAATGCTTCAAGCAGGCACTGAACTACTGGGGGCTTTATTTTTTAATCTCTCCAAAGGAAGAGTCAGACTGGCTGGCTTTTAAAATCCTGTACCTCAATGTTCATACTGAATTTCCTAAAGTTAAGAAATGACTAATTATGCACAATATCTTTGATTAAAAAATCATGAGAACACAGAATAATTTAATACTTACAGTTTTAATGGTTAAACAAGTTCTTAATAAAAAGTTAAAGCCTTTTAGCACCTTTAAAAACTTGTCTTTCTAGAAATGTCTTATTCTCCAGGATTCCAGGTAGCTGCAAAAGAAAAGGCTTACCGACTCTGGGGTATGATGTATTATGAACACCATGGAGACTAGGACAGTCTTCTTTCAAGCACACTCTTTTATAGCCACCTTCTTCAATTTTAGTTGTACTTCCACAGGTTGGGCAGAACTTGTATCGACTGTGCCAGGCAAGAACAGATCTTGCTTGAGCTACAACTCCTTTTTAAAAAAGCACAAAGAGGTTTCAGGCTACAATAAATTGTAAAAAATTAGTATATAGGTATAATGTTTCCAAGCAATAATAAACATACACTGTTTTCTGAATAGCTGTGATCTTTCTCATCTCCCATTAAATCCTCATTATTTGTTCCTTGCATGCTACTGATGTTCTTCGTGTCAAATTCACCAGCAGCTTTACAATATCCAAACAAAAGGTTCTTTTAAAAAGTACTCAAACTCCTAACAGCATTTGATACACTTGACCAGTCTCCTCTTGAAATGCGCTATCTTAGTTTCCTCCTATGTTATGGCGAGTCACCTTCTTTGGCCCTTCTGCTTATATCTGACCTGTAAATTTCGATGGATTTAGGTCTTTTTCTTGTTGCTTTCAATTCTCTACATAACCTCGGTAGTTTCTTAGGATTTAAATACCACTTAGTTGATAACTGCCCCGAGTCTCTCTAGTTCTCTCTCTTCCCTGAGTACTAGATTCTTAGATCCCTCTCAAAAATTTAACTTATCTGAAAGAAAACTCTTGATTTACTCCAAATCTGTCCGGCTATCCTTACTCTATCCATCTCCCTTTATTACCAAGAAATGGTATCAATATTAAATTACTGAACTCTCCTAGTAGTCATTCGTGCTTCTTGCATCAGCAGTTATTATTATCTCCAATTATACTTCATGAACATACCCCTTTTTGTCATGTCTATTATTAGCGCTTTAATATGTGCCTGAGTAAAGGTTAACACCATCTACCTCTCACTTATAAAGGTCTCAACCACAGATCAGTGTCTATCAGTTCTACATTCACAGTATCTCAAGCTTTCCATCTTCCTTGCTACTACTCAAGTCCAAGCCATTGCAGTTTCTTACCTGGGCTATTATAGTATACAATTCCCTCATAACTGATTTCCATATTTTACTCCTCCTATAATTCATACTGTAAAAGCATCTAGTAGGACGTTTTTCTTAAAAAACTGCACAAACAGAAGCATAGGCCAGCTTACAATATTTATATGACATTTAGATTAAAATTCTAGTTCTTACCATAGGATAAAAAGGCTTAGCAACAGAAGACAAAACAGTTGAGGGCTCTGAGATTATGTTCAGTGTATAACAGTGGCTGAAGAATTAAATGAAATCATCGTACATTATGGTCAATTTTAGGAAGCTAACTTGGGTGATTAAAACACTGCGACTGAGAGTAGTGTTACAGATTGAACAGTTTTGGAAGTTTCTAATGAAGACAACCTAATTTTACTGCTTAATGGAAAAAATGTGCCACCTGGAAATTATAAATACACTGACGTTCAATTCCGTTCAAAAGCCAGATTATTACCAAAACAAGCAAGCAGAGTTCATATCTTACCAGCTTCTTTTTCTCTCAACTGCAGAAGAGCTGGCATTGGAGGATGAAGAAAATAACAATTTTCATGTCTTTGTTTAAATTCTTTGGCAGCAATAAGATCTATACCTAGAGCAAACCAAGCAACCAACTGATCTTCCTCTTCTCTTGGGACTTCTCTGGCATGATCATGTAACTTTTTATTCATTTCAAGTTCTACTCCAAGGAAAATCAAGGTGATCTTCTCAGGCTGAGCCAAGTAATCCTTTACATCTGTGTAGTTCAGCTGACAAAGCCTGACTTCCGGTTGTTGGAAACTTTCTTTATTGCCACCTAAAGTGACCAAGGGATTTAAATCTGAGAAAAGGATATAAACTGTGGACGGATGGCTTTCTTTAGCTAGCAGCCAGTCAGAATTATTTCTTTTTTCACTTTTGCGATCCAGTAGTGTTCTGCTAAAATAATTTTCACATTCTTCTACTTCATTGGTTAGGAACCAAGGCTTCTTCCCACCTTTAGCATTAGCTAATAAATTAGCTGTATGCTTATAGCCCCAAAATACAGCAATATCCAGTGCCGTTTGCCTTGATTTATTGACAATTGATCTATCACACCTATAGATGGAAGAAAGAATAGGGGAGGAAAAATAAAATTGGAAGTAAACATTTTCTCCTATATTTATTTCAATATATTTCTAGGTATACATTATAGTCCCTCCATTTAATCATTATACATATTACGTTTTTATTTTGGTACACAGCTTACTATTGGAAAGATTAAAAGAATAATCACAGTGAGGAAAGGTTAGAGATAGAGGATATGTGTAATTCTTGGATAATTATTCATAAAAACTAGCACTTTTATGCACCATAAAGTGATATGAAAATTTTACAAAGAGTCTTTGGTAATCATAATAAGGTTTGTATTTTTTATTGGGGAGAAAAAGATTACTGATAAATTTGCTTTATTATTAAGTATGACAGGTTAATTCATCAATAATAGTAATAAAAAAGGAACCATAGCTGTGGATGTAACTCAGAGGTAGAATGCTTGTTTGGCATGCAGAACCAGTAAAAAAAATTCCCAGAACCAGCAAAAAAAAAGTTAGTTTTTAGTTAGAAATCGTGCTACTTTTTATATAATAAACTGATTAATGAGTTACTTACTGGCCCAATAATATAAATATCTAGTTAGAAGTAAAATCTGAAAGGATATATGTAACACAGAAATTAAACCACAAACTCTTTGAAGTGGTAAAGCCTAAAATGTTTACCCTTTCTCAAGCAGAAACTGGGCAACATCTGAGTGCCCATTCCTTGCTGCATACATTAAAGCAGTCCAGCCATTTTCAGAAGTTTCATCGAGAAGAGATGGAGAATGACTGAGTAGTCCTGTTAACTTGGCCATATCTCCTTCGGCAGCTGCACTGTGAAATTCATAAATTATTTCCCGTTTTGGACTTCCTTTAACAGAAGACATTTCTTCCTTAAAAAAGGAAAATAGGGGGAAAAAACTCTCATTTGCAATTTTCTTTGGCAATGGATAAATGGTCTTTGAGCACTGATGTTAGAATAAGTTTCCAAAACAATACACTCTTTAAAACATAGTCAATTGTCATCACAATATTCATTTCAAAATTGTTATCAGTTGAGAATTATAATTCAATTTAAATGCCCGCGGGGAGGGTCTGTAAAATGTATCAAGAGCTTTCATAAAACAAAGAGGCTTGAGATGCGGGAGGGGCAGCAGCATTCAAAGGCAGGGTGTAGACCACAGTGCAGGACTTTGCTATGGAGCTGGGACATGAAAGGGAGAGCATAAGGCAGGTTAAAATAAAGGCAGAGGGTTTTTGTAGTGTTCTCTGATTCTATGGTACCAGGTATAGGACCCTGCTCAAAGAAATTATGCTACACTTAAATTACTCACCAGCTTTTCTAAGTTTCAAATAAAAATAATGTATTGCTTTATCGTGCACAGTTAATTCTAAAATCCATAAGGTACTCATTTTTGTTCATGGTGTGAGGCAGGCTAGGTCAAGATATGTTTTATTCCAGATGAATAATTCCTATGACTCAGCACTATTCTTGAAATTACTTTCTCATGGCACTGCAGTATTATCCTTGTTACAAATTAGATGACCAGATATTTTTGATCTATTATTGGACACGAGTTCTGTTGGTAGATGTTCTTGAATCAGAGAGCTTTTCAAATCATTAACTATCTGCTTTGTCCCTCTGCTGTTGTAGAAAAAGAAAAAAAACCCCATTGTCCCATACCTAATAAATGTTATCTAATCATGGATTATATGTCATAGGGCACACTGAGCTGTATGTGTGTAAGAAAATGGTTCATGAACCAGTTGGAACAGAGGTTAGGTAGAACCCTTGAAGACATCGGTGTAGGAAAAGATTTTATGAACAAAACCTCAGTTGCCCGTGAACTAGCACAAACAATCAACAAGTGGGATCTCTTCTTATTAAAAGGCTTCTACACAGCAAGAGAAACCACCAGCAGTGTGAAGAGACAATCCACAATGTGGGAAAAAATCTTCACCTGCTCTTCCTCAGACAAAGGTCTACTATCTGGAATCTATAAAGAACTTAAAAAGATCAGACCTCCCAAATTTAAAGACCCAATCCAAAAATGGGCATCTGAAATGAACAGACATTTCTCAGACAAAGAAGTAGAAACAGCAAATAAATACATGAAAAAATGTTCAACATCACCGGTCATTCGAGAGATGCAAGTGAAAACCTCACTGAGATTCCACTTCACTCCAGAAAGCATGGCTGCTATCATGAAATCAACCAATAACAAATGCTGGCGGGGCTGTGGGGAAAGAGGAACCCTGCTCCACTGCTGGTGGGAGTGTAGACTGGTGCAAGCACTGTGGAAATCAGTATGGAGATACCTCAAAGAACTAGGACTGGAAGTCCCATTTGACCCCGCTCTTCCACTGCTGGGGATCTTCCCCAAAGAATTAAAAGAATCATACCACAGTGATATATGTGTGCCCATGTTCATAGCAGCACAGTGTCTGATAGCTACAACTTGGAAACAGCCCAAATGCCCATCAACTGGAGACTGGATAAAGAAACTGTGTTTTTTAAATAAAATGGAGTACTACTCAGCCATAAGAAATGAGAAATTATAGACATTTATAGCTAAGTGGATCCACATTGAGGCGATACTCTTAAGTGAAATAAATAGGACACACATGAATAAATTCCGAATAGTTTCTCTGGTGTGAGAAACTGAAAGTGTAAATATGGACTAAATGTATAATAGGTAACGTGAAATAGGAAGAAAAGGGGCAAAGGGGAAGGAAGTGGGAGGGCTAGAGGAAAGGATAGAAGGGAATGGGATTAATATGAGAAAATGGAAAAACAGGAACAAAATCTTTGTAAATAGGGAGGACTGGAGGGGTTGAAGGGAGGGCTGGGCAAGGGTGAAAAATAAGAACCAAGAGAGACTATATAAAGGTGCAAATTTCCAATGATGAATGTCATTACATTGTATACCTAAAATGTAACAATGATTAGAATGAATAATCGAAAATGTAAAATAAGAAGAAAAGGTTCAAAGGGGTAGGGGTAGTGGGAGGGGCAGGGGAAAGGAAAGAAGGGAAAGGAAAAATGATGAGAAATGGAAAAAATGGAAATAAAGTCTTTGTAAATAGGGAAGGGTGGAGGGCGTGAAGGAAGAGCTAGGAATGGGGAAAAAATAAGAACCAAGATGCATTATGTAAAGGTACAATTCCCAATGAGAAATGCAATTGTGTTGTATACCTACAATGTATCAATAAAAGAATTTAATTTAAAAAAAAAGAAAAAAGAAAATGGTTCATGTTTCAACTATGAACTTTTCAAAGTATTCTTTAAAAATTTTTTTTTCTATGAAATGCTATTAGAAAAAGATTTCAGATTCTAACTAGTCTACCATTTCTAAGCAATCAGGTACTTAGGCTAACATGAAAAGTTATAACCCATAATTTTTGACATTTGTGGCCTCAAGGTTTTGAAACACCAATTTGGCTGATCAATTTTGTAATGTAGTCTGAACAAAAATTTAGGCAAAAATGGGCTAACTACTAACTTTCTTATTGTGTTATCTCTTCATATTTCCTGTTTGTATCTGGTCTTCTTTTTTTTTTTGGTACTGGGGATTGAATTTGGGACCTTGCGTTTGCGAGGCAGCCGCCGGTACCAAAGAGCTAAATCCCCGGCCCTCCTGTTTGTATCTGTTGCTTACAAATAGATTAAAACTTACACACAGAATGGAAATAACTCAATATTTAAAACCTGTTTACAAATAAGAGGTGATCTCTACACTGAAAAACAACTATTTACTCTAGATTTATATTCATTCCTTTCATAACGAAGATTCTAAATGCTTTAAAAACTTATGAATAACAAAAGTGGTAGCTTTTTAAGACTTTGAAGCACTGCTAAACAGACCTCTGGTACGGTCTCTTAACCACACCACTTTTCTCTCAAATTTATTTTTCATAAACTTTTACTACAGTTTCTTCACTCAGATTTTCTTATAACAGTATTTCACTGTCCTGTGTTCTGTCATGGTCACGCTTGCCACATACCACTGCAGGTGATTGCAAAATTGTCCTCCAAAGATACAATGTCACTCACTACCTCCAATACAACGCGTATGTCTACAGCATTCTCTGTATTCTCTGAAGTTTGTTAAAAAAGAAAACCTGTTCGCTTCTGAAGTTTGTTAAAAAAGAAAACCTGTTCGCTTTCCTAACAGAAAATTCATCTAGAAAAAAATGCATTACAAGTTCTGGATGAGCACAGAAAATCTGACATTTAGCTCTCCTGCTTGTTGCCTCTTCATTCACCGACAGGTCCAACAGAAAGGACGTGAAGGCAAGGTAAAGGGCTATACCTGTTTCCCAAGAAGAGGATGAACTATTGAGAGGTCATTAAAGCAATCTTAGATTTAAAAGGACTTACATTTTAACCAGATCAACATCCACTTTTACTGCCATGTTAAGTAACCTGGGGCCCAAAAACCTATCCGAGGTCACGTGGTTGGACTGTGACCAAACAAAACCTCAAATATAAGGCTCTGTCACTTAAATCACTGATATTGTGAATTCCACTCCAGACACGGGGCCGCCATTTAACCAATCAGGTACAAACCCTATAGGTGTCTCCAAAGAGTCAAATACCCTAGGGTTTACTTTCTTGCTACTGCGAGATTCCTTTTAAAAAAGTGAAATCACATCTGAAGTAGCGCTTTCGCCCCTTTTTTTCTTCTTTTATTTAATGCCTCCTCTCAGAACTAGGGGTGGAAACTCCACCCGCCGCAGCAACAGCAGGAGTCCCTCCACCCGTCCCGGGAGCCCCACCGACCAGGCCGTGGCACCCGCCAACCCGGGGCAAGGGTGCGCCACACGACCCAGCGGCCGAGCCCGAGGCACTGGTCACTGTCTCCCAGAGGGGATCGTGGGGCCGACTAACTCGCCACTGCTACTACTAACCCAAAGTGACCAGAGTAGCCGTAAACAGGATACAGCTTGGAAAGCCAACGCGCACTTTTCCCAGCGCCGGATGCAGCCTTCCCGACTTCCGGTGCACGCGCCAAGAGTCCTCGCAAGGCGTCTTGGGAGTTGTAGTTTAAAGATCACCGACCGCGCACCAGGTGGTGGAAGTGAGGAGCGGGCTGGTTGTGGCGCCCCGAGGCCAAGCTGTGTCGAGGCAAGTGCGACGCGTGAGAAAACCGTAGGTCCGTGGGAACCGTTTTCAGTTTTCCAGTAATTCTAGTTCCAGAACTTCCCCTCAGACAATACCGTCCCTTGCGATTGAGTTTTCCAAGTGGACCAAGTCACTTCTGTACGTGACCTTAAATAAGTCAATGGGCCCTGTAAAACCTCGTTTCACCTCAAGTGCAAAATAGTTCCATGTATCGATGCCTACCTAATTCAGTAGTTTTAATAAGTATGAGCCAGGCATGGTGGTGCACGCTTGTAAATTCAGCACTTTGGGAGGCTGAGGCAGGATGCTCTTAACTTCAAGCCTCCCATAACACGTTGAGTGAGAGGTTTAAATAAAATAATGCAAAGCGCTTAGGAGAGTGCCAAGGATAAAGCCAACATCCGCAATACAATTATTATTGATCCTCTTATTTCATTTTCCGTGCTTTCGTGCTCCAAACCTACAAAACTTATGTATGAGATTACAAAGCTAGGTGTTAGCAGTTTTCTAATTTCCAGACCAAAGATCTTTCCTTTCCCAATCAACAATAGATATAGGAATCTTTTAAAATTGATTATTGCCTCCTGCTCGGATATTACACCTTGGAAGCCTCTGGTTAGCACTGTACTTCAGTAACTACTTTTTCCAAGCATGTACTGTACTTCTTTCTGTGAGTAGTTGTCTTAAGACATTAAAGCTTTCAGAGATCAGACAAGAGATCAGAAATGCTATTTAAGTTACCCCACTCAAATACCCAATCTTTGTATTCAAACATATATTTGAGTAGATAAATTAGTATAATGAAGCCTCATGCATTATTAATATCAGCAAGTATTAATACATGGATTGATATATCGATCTCCCAGCCCTTAGGATTTTTGAAATAAATTCAGACATACAACTAATAAATATGTAAGGATAAACTTTTAAAAATTATGAATAAATATCTAACACATAAGCACTTTAAAGAAGAATGAAACTACAACATCACTGGTATAAAAAACATTTTAACAAAGTTTTATAGTAATATCATGATGTATATTCAATATAAAATTATTCAATTACCACTTAAATTTTCTTTCTATTTGATTCACTCAAATCAAGACTAAACAAGGTCTCTATATTAGTTTTTTTTGGGGGGGGGTTGACATTATTTAATTAATTAATTAATTAATTAATTTATGTTTTTCCCCATTAACTTTATTGGTACATTTTAGGTATAAAATACAGTTACATTCATCATTGGGATCTTGTACCATTACATGAGTCTCTTGATTCTTATTTTCTTTCCCCTTCCCTTGCCCTCCCTTCACCCCCTCCACCCTTCCCTATCTGCAAAGACATTGTTTCCATTTTTTTCCTCTTCTCATATTTTTTCCTTTCCCTTTTTTCCCTTCCCCTACCCCTCCCAATTCCCCTGCTCTTTTAGACCTTTTCTTCCTGTTACACAATATCAGTTATACATTTTTTAAATTACAATATTAAGATCTAGGAGACATTACCACAGATTTTACAGAATTTTAAAGGATATAGAAAGCATATTACAAAAATCTTTTTTGAAATAAATTTGACAACTTCTAAGCAGTAACTTAGAAGACAAATTAATGAAACTAACTCTGGAGGAAATATAAAATTTGAATAGCACCTATTAAAGAAAGTATATTCCTAGCTTGAAAACCTGCCTATATGACAACAGCAGGCTCATAAACATTTTAACTGATAAATTATATCAAACATTTAAAGCAGAAAAAAGAAGGAACACTTCTCCCCTCATTTTAGGAACTCAACATTGTGCTAATCCTAAAACTGGATAAAGATAATAGAAGAAAAAAGTATGAACATAGATAGAAATTGGTTTAACAAAACAAACTCTTAGAAGTCAGATCTGGCAGTAAGTAGAAAGTGGTTTTATTATAGGGATGGCAGTGCTGGTTCAGCATTGGAAGATCCACCCCCAAAAGTAATCATTTTAACAGAGGAAAGGAGGAAGCCATATGATCTTGTCACTAGCTGAAGAAAGAGTATTGGATTAAATTCTACAGCTGTTCATGGTAAAAGCTATCAGGAGACTTTCTAGACCTTCTCAAGAGATCAAAGATATGAACTCCATACTTCCAACAAAAACTCCTTCTATGAATGGAGATGATACAATGCTTTCTCCCTAAAGTGGGGAACAAGGGCATATATGCCTACTCTTCATCTGTCCATTAGACTTTGAAACATAGGCCTAAACCAAAATAGTCTGGCAATAAAATGACACAACTAGGATAGGATTGGCAAGGCAGAAGCAAAATCTTTATATGTAGATGAAATGATCATCTACAGAGAAAATACTAAGAAATCTCTAGGAGCCCCTAGAACTTGTAGTTGAATTTAGCAGGATTAGAAAACACAAGGTATATATAAAAATTCAGGTCTGTGTATACTTGCTATAAATGAAGAATTGGATATTGAAATTTTAAAGTTATGTAGGAGTACAAAGGACCCAGAAAAGCCAAAAACAAAAACAGTGTTGGAAGACGTTTAGCACCCAATTTTAAGACTTCTTCCAAAGCTACAGTAATCAAGGCATTGTTGGTGTAAGGAAAGACGTATAGATCATTTGAATAAAACAGAGAATCTAGAAATAGAACCACACATATATGGTCCACTGAGTTTTGAAAGATTATTTAACATTAGCATTTTATGGAATATAAACTCGATTCAAGAGCCGAGGAAGAGATAGTGTCTTCAGCAAATGGCACTAGAACACCTGGTATCCATATATAAAAAATTAACCTCAACCCTTTTTGTCCATACATGAAAATAACTTGAAGGGATCTATGAACCTAAATAAGAAAGCCTAAAAGTATAAAACTTTAAGGAGAAATTATAAGGGAAAATATTTATGAATTCAAGGTAGGCAAGAACTACCTAGGATACAAAAAACATGATGTATACAAGAAAAAAATTAATAAATGAGATTCCATCAAAATTTAGAACTTTAAATGACATCATTAAAATGAAAAGTAGTCCTTAAACAGACCATATTTACAATGCATATAACCTATGAGCAGAATATATAAAGAATTCTTAGAGTTCATTAATAGACAACCCAATTAAAAAGTAGACATAAGAAGATGATAAATAGGCAGTATAGCACAAGGAATGGTGTGCAATTCTAGAATCAGAAAAATACTAATCAGTACAATAATAAGATTGAATTATACACTCATTAGGGAGATGAAGTCAAAAGTTTTAAAAGCCTTGTCATGACTTTTTCTTTTTGTTGGATTCTGCCCCTTTGCGTTTCAGTTGTGATGCCCAGTGGATTCATTCTGCTGGGTTTCCTGGGATTGTGATCCTCATTGTCTTTTCCTAGGGTATTGTCTAAAATTTTTTGGAGTGCTGGTTTGGTATTCCTGAAGTTCCTGAGGTGCTCTTTATCATGAAAGTATCTTATTTCTCCATCAATTTTGAAAGATAGTTTTGCAGGGTACATCAGTCTGGGTTGGAGGCTGTTTTCCTTTAGGGCTTGAAATACATCACTCCAAGCTCTTCTTGCCTTGAGGGTTTGCATTGAGAAGTCTGCTGTGATTCTGATGGGCTTTCCTTTGTATGTGATTTGTTTCTTTTCTCTCACTGCTTGTAGAATTTTATTGTTCTGTTGGATTTCTGGAATCCTAACTATTATATGCCTATGTGTAGATTTTTTTTGATTAAGGCTAGCTGGAGTCCTATATGCCTCACTGATCTGTATGTCAAGTTCTTTTCCCCTCCTTGGGAAGTTTTCTGCCATCACTTCTGTGAAGAGTTTTTTTATGTCATCTGCACTCTCTCCTCTGTCTTCATTGACTCCAATCAGTCTTATGTTATTCTTCTTTGCATCATCTAGCAGCTGCTGGATTGATTTCTCATGTTCCCTTACAATTTTAAAGCAATTTTTCTTTTCCTCCTCACTAATTGCAATCTTATCTTCTATATGTGAAATTCTATCCTCACATTGGTTCATTCTGCTGCGCAGACTTTCGATGGAGTTTTTAATCTCTTGGAAATCTGTTTGTATCTGTTTTATGGATTCCATTTGTTTCCTATGTTGGGATTCCATCATGTTCCTCAGATCCTCTATTTTTTTATCTGTGTCCTCTCTAGATTTATTAATTATGTCTTGCACCATGAGAAAAATCTTTGCTGTTATCTGAGTAATTATTTCTGATTTCATTTTTCTCAGATCCTCTTTTGTTGCCAGTTCAGAGAGTCCAGGTGGTTGAGTATCAGAGTGTTCCATCTTGTTTCCCTTTGGGGTTGCTGTAGGTGATCCAGAAGTCTGTTTTTGAGGCTTGTTTATGTGTCTTCTCATTTCCATGGTGGGGGGTGCTTCTGGCACCCACACAGCTCACCTTCTCTGCCCTAGGAGCTTTGATGGCAGTGGGGGAGCTTCCTTCTGGGTGCTGGGACCGACTGAGCTTCACTGTCCTAGGAGCCTGGGATGGAGGTAGGGAGCTTCCTTCCAGATGCTGGGACCAGCTGAGCTTCACTGCCCCAGGAGCCTGGGATGGTGGTGGGGGAGCTTCCTTCAGGGTGCTGGGACCAGCTGAGCTTCACTGCCCTAGGAGCCTGGGATGGTGGTGGGGAGCTTCCTTTTGGGTGCTACATTACATTTTAAAGTTTTTACTCTCGCTTTTCCCAGCAATTTATTGAAGATTAATGATCATTTGTTCTGTACAGTTTACATACCTGATTTTCTTAGGTTGCATTCTCATGGGGTCTTTTCCCCATATATTTCTTATAAACCAGTCATTAAATTTACTGGGATTATTTCAGGTTTACTTATTATTGCATTACATTACTCTATGCACAATGAATGATTGTCTCTTTACCATGTTACAGTTGACCATTGCTTTCAAATGTTGTCAAGCTGATAAAGTTAATCATAAACATAAATTTTTCTACCAACATTTTGGCTAATGGTTTTAGCAGCTACTGATGACTATTTCATTAGGAGCTGCAAAATGATCATGTTCTAATTTGAACATTCACTTTACAGTTACTAACCAGAATTCTTTTATAATAAATTTTTTCTCCTGAAGCATTTGTACAGTTTGTAAGGAAAGGTAGAATAAATATGTGATTTTTGTCTTTTATTTCCTGTCTTGCTGCATAATTAGTTTCCTAGTATCTTTCAAGTTTTTAAGTTTATTTATGAATTCATGGTTGTTAACTTTTTTATATATTTTAGGTCATTGAAGGCATTATTATTTTAAAAATATACTTCTGATCCATATTATTTTGATGTTTAGCTGATTTGACCGGTGGGAACCCCCTCAGAGTGGGCCCCTGAGTTGTTTTTTTTTCACCAAAACCCTGAAGTGTTTGATAGATTACTTGGTTTCTGCTGTGACAAAATATTTTAGACTCATCTCATGCATTCTGCTCCAGACCTGGAGTCAGCTCTTCCTCAAGGAGCATTAGTTCCTTTTAGTGAGAAATGGTGTTTAGATACCATGGTCTAGGAGTGCTCATTGCTAATGAGTTGGTGGATACTTATCTGCATATAGTGCTCCCCTACGGAAATTGAATAGATAAAGATTATTTCCAGTACAAATTTACATTCCAAGGGCAATAATGGTGCCAACACATATATCGATGGAGTGAAATACTGTATTCTTTTCATTATTTTCCCATTTAGAGACTTAGAGTTTTTAACTTAAAAGTTAAAATTCTTTAGCATTACTTAGAGACTCTCCTTAAATGGATTACATATATTTTTAGCCATATGTTTTCAGGAATTTCTTATATAAACAGTCTCTCTGATTTAGCCAAAATGGCCTATACATTGACTGTCCTAGTTTCGTTCTCATTGCTGAGACACAGTACCCGATGTCCACAAATTAAAGGCGGAAAGGATTATTTTGGCTCACAGTTCATACAAGTTTCTGTCCATACTGGCGGCTCCACGGTGGAGCAATACGGCAGAGGAGAATTGCTCCTGGCATGGCAGCAGAAAGCAGAGAGGGATCAAGGGAGGAAGGAAGGAGATAGACCCTTCCGGGCCACGCCCCAAGTGACCACCTCCTCCAACCAGGCTTCACCTTCCAGCATCACATCCAATCGCCTCCCAAAAGCCCCACCTGTGAGCACATGAGGCTTTGGGGGAACAGCTAGACATAAACTAAAACACGGAGCAGGGATGATTCTTAGGCTTTTCTATCTCACTACTTATGCTCCTGGCAGTTTGCCTAACTTCAGGGCTTTCTGCTATCCAAATGCTACCCACGGCTTTCTTTTGGATCATCTAGAGACCATTTCTGTTCATAGGCTTATTAGTTTCCCATCAGTAGTTCCTTGCACCTATCCCTTTTTCTACCTTCTACCATCAATATTTCTTTTCCCCTGGGTTTTTTTTTCTTATGTTGCTCTTCTGCTCAGCAGATCAGTATAACTAGATGTTCAATACCTCCTTTTTTTTTTTCCTTTTCTTTTGAGACAGGGTCTTGGTATGTAGTTTAGGCTGGTCCTGAACTCACTATGTAGCCCAGGCTGGCTTCAAACTCACAGAGATCCTCCTGCCCCAGCCTCCTGAGTGTGGGGATTACAGGCATGTGCCACTCTGCCTGGCTGCTCAATACTTCTTGAGAGCAGCTCTCAACTAATGAGTGACAGGACATGAATTGATATATAAATACCTCAGCCTTTCTCATCTCATGCAGAGGGACATGTTCTATACCAGCTTTCAGAGTTCTCCAGTGTAATTAGGTTCTTTATCTATAATGGACATTTATTAATTAATTAATTTATTATGTTATGTGAAATTGAGCCAGACCTTCACAATGAGCTGTACTGAGCCCTTTTTAAATTTATTTTTTAGTTTTTATTTTGAGTCAGGGTCTCACTAAGTCACCAGGTTACCCAGACTGGGCTGGATCTTGCAGGTTTCCTGCCTCAACATGGACAATTGAGCCATAACTAGCTCTCTACTGGCTGTTTTCACTTTCATCTTTCCTTACTCCTCCGCCATTATTTGTAGATTGCTTATTGTCTATGAACCTTGGTCTCAGGATCTGCTTTTGGGGAAACCTAGGCGGAGATAAAGAGTTTTTTCTCTTCTTGCAATTCATAACCTTTATTATGTAATAGTTTTCTTTCTCTGCATAGTTTGGGAGAATCATTAATATCATTAAATAAATAAGTCCCTATTATCAGTCATACTGGAACACATTATAGTCTGTTGCCTTTATGAGGACAGTGTAATTGCAAATCAATGCATGAAATTTGGATTGATTGTCCTTGAGACAAATAATTTGGCGTTCAAACCTTATATTGCTTTTTTTTTTCTCTGTCCATAGAATCGTTTTACAAAATGACTTGTCCTTCACTATTACCAGTTCTCTAAGGCCACTTGGACTGCCTTACTTTAGTTTTAAATGATCTAGAAAGTAACTTCCTATCTTTTTAAGGGTGAAGAATGAATGTTATGTATAATGGATAGAACATTTTTAAGACAGAAATATGCCAACTGTATCCTGCATATTTAATGAAAATATATCAATTTTCCCTCAAATAGAAACTTGTCTTTATGAAGAACATACAAATAAAAGTATATTTAGATAATTTTACTTGGAATTAAATGTATCCTACCTGGAGATATACTATCTGGAGACATTTCTTTTTATTTTTTTGCAGTAACACTTTATGTATTCTTACCTTTTCTCTAATAAGTTAAAGTTTTTTTTTAACAGAGAGAGTTTAGTTTTTGAAAGATCTTTTACAGTAATGGTTAATTTCCAGTCACATATCAGGCAGCTAAAAATGGTAGCTGACACTGATGTAATGTGTCAGGAAGTGTGCTTTAAATCTGTATAATTTAGAGGTAAATTCAGTACAAGGGTATCTTGAACTCTACATACAGTTCTCAGAGGAGTTTCTAAGTTATATACATTACATACATATTTTGCATTCTTGAATACACCAAGTTCGCCCGAGTCTTTGGACCCTTGATCTAGCTATTTTCTCCTTTTGAAATATTTTTTTCTCTATTTCTTCTAATTGTAATCACCCTCTTGCTAGTCAAGTGTCAGTTATCTCTCTAGAGAGCTTCCTTGATCATCCAGCAGATAGCAACTCTCCTACTGATATTTTCTTATTTTTGGCATTCTTATTTTTGATATTTCTTGATTTTTATTTTTATTTATTGTTGCTCCATTAGAATATAGACTACTAAATGAAGAAAAGTCTTCAATTTTCTCATTTACTGGAGTATGTGCCTCCAGTTCCTGGAATTTTCATTTGGTATATAAAAAACATTCAGGGTTGATGTTGAACAAATGGTTGTTTTCTTATTAAATGTATTTTGGACATTGCTACCACACCTTCTCAAATAACAATAAGCAAGAATTCATCCACCTTTCTGTGATTATGTTTACTTTGGGTTGATGGACTTGAGGTAGGGAAATAACATCTGGTTGTTCCTCTAAAGGACTTCTTTGTTGAATGAAATAAAACAATTGGTAAACAGTTACCTGTGCTTTGATAAATACAAAGTGGAGAGTGCATTTTTCACACTGTCTTAATTACTTCCCCAATGTTGGGACAAAATACCTGACACGTACAACTTAAAGGATTAGAGTTGTAGTTTGGTTCACAGTTTCAGTCTGTGGTGGGCTGGCTCCAAGGCAGAAACAGGATGGCAGAGGGGCATGGTGGAGGAAACATTGCTCAACTCACGCAGCTAGGATGAAGAGAAAGAGTGGAGGATCCAGGTACAAGAATACACCTTTCCAGGTCATGCCCCAAGGGAACCACCTTCAGTAGGACCACCTTCTAACAGCACACAGACATGTTTTGTTTCATGACAGACCTGCTATGTTCCTGCGACTAGACTGTTAAATGAATTAGTTGCTAAATGAGGAATTGAATATGTATGTATATGACAGTACAGTGTTCAGAACAAAGAAATGGTCAAAGGAAACCAACTTGACGACTTTGCTCTCATTTGCATAACTCTTTCATGAAGTACTGTAATGTATAACAACATAAAACTACAGTACTCTACTGTATAGTACAATCAGCAGGAATTATGGTACTACTCATGTTCCTGCATTGTAAGTGCAATGCGGGTTGCAGAGTACACCTCAGTTGTGAGTCTGAACAGTCATTACACAGGTAGGTCATTAAATGAGGAATATCTGTATTCAACTACTGAACTCATCAATGAGCAAATCTAGTAATGACTGTAATGCCCCTGTGATCCAATCGCCTTCCACCTGTCAGCATTTTAAATCTAGATTGAAATATTTTAGACTGAAATAGTAACAGGCACCCAGTATAGATTTACAGGGCAGGATCAGAAAAGGTATAACGGAGACCTATGTAAGGGTTTTCTTCTTTCCTGGATTTTCTGGGAAAATTATATAACCCTGGTTTCTTGCAGCTAGACATGACCTTGTGACTATTTCTTTTCCTTTTTCTTTTGGTACCAGGGATTGAACTCTGGACCTTGCCCCTGTGAAGCAGGTGGTGGAACCACTGAGCTAGATCCCAGGCCCTAGTTTGTGACTATTTCTAGCCAGTGTACTGTTGACAGAAGTGGTAGTCTTCTACTTAAGGCAGTTAAGAGACAGGATATAGCCTTTTAGATTTTTATTACCCTTTTATGGCAATTTGGAAGCACTTAAAGGCACAAAACAATAGAATTGGCATTTACTTCTGGTAGAACACTATCATGGACAGCTATGAGTTATTCAATGGATTTTGCATATGAAAATAAACCTTGTGGTGTAAACCACTGAGATTTCTGAATTAAGTTGTTACTTTACCATAGCATAGCCTAAGTAAGAGAGGAGACAGTGAGAAGATGCCCCCTGAACTGAGTTTCGAAGGTTGAGGAGCAACAATAGGACAAAATATGTTTGACAGAGGTATTTTCTTTCTTGGCCCTTTAAAAGAGTAGGAACAAGCTTAGAGATCAAACCTGGTTAATACTGTAGATGTTAAGGAGGTAGTAGGCTATAAAGTGTCAGATATGTCAGAAAAACATACCGTAAAACCCTGATATCCAGGGGCCCTGGTAGGCTGAATGCTGACATCGCTATCAGCAGTCCCCAACTTGTCTGATTTAGGCGTGTTGTGCTCATTTCTGCTTTTGCAAATACATTTCCCCTTACTGAAAATGACAGCATCTAAGAGCAGTTGGGAGAGATGACCAAAATAAAACATTTTAGCCTTTGCGATTTGTACATCCAGAAATGCCTTTTATCTTTAAATGCACTCATTTGTGATTTTTAAGGGTATCAGAGCCACTTCTGTTGAATTTAATGGTAATTCCATCTGTCTTATGATTTTTCAGAAACAATTTTCAGAGTATTTTACTCTTGGAAGTATATGAAAATGACTGTGTTTTGCACACAAACATCAATTTAGTTTATGCATTTAGTTCCCAAACAGCAGTTTATTCTTATTTACATCTCTCCCCTTTTGCTGTATGAGTTATGTTTTATGAAGCAACAACCATGATGCGAAGGAGGAACCTGTCTGATCAGAGCAGAATTAACATTGCTTGAAAGAGCAGCATTCTTTTTGTGTGCTCAAGTTAATTGATGCAGTAATTTAATCATTGAGCCGCTGTTCACATTTCATGTTTAAGTCACTTAAACTTAATTTTTCTTTTTTAGAATATCTAGGTTGACGAGCATTTAAATGGATTTGTAGCATTTAAAACTATCCTCAAAACTGATTGCAGCATGACATCCATCAGATTCTGTATTCAGTTTTAGTTTAGTTATTTTGAAGCTTTCAGATGAAAAAAAATCTAAATTTAATATTCTGCAACAAGTTTTTCCATCACAGTGCCAAAGCCCAGAGGAGCGCAATATATTTTTGAGTTTTAGTCTTCTATTTTTTTCCTTAGGATATTTTTGACCCTAGATACTTTTTCCTTTAAATTTGACAGAGCTGTGATCATGGCTCTGACCTCTACCCTTGAAAGAAGACAAGTTCTGCCTCTCCGGAGCGATGCCTCAGGCACTTTCCAAATCGGCTGGCAGGGATTATTTCCCAGGCTGTGAAGCAATGACCTTCTACTGAGAGCGAATGTCTCCAGTGCACGTAAATTCCTTCAGCCATGATTGAGAGCCTTGGGTTTGTTACCTGCTCTGTGAATCAGAGCCCATTCTTGCTGTGTGCAGGACTGGTAATTTAGTGCTGTATTTAAAGCTACATGTTATGTGCTCACATGTCGCTTAATTTACTGTTGGAGGTGAATTTTGAGCCTGATATAAGGTTAGTTCAGAAGTAAATCTGAAAATTTGGGATAAAAAAGTGGAATGAGTTTACTCTGAACAGAGGGCACCTTCCCTGTTGTTTCTAAATAAAGTGCCCCGTCGTCAGTATTCTTCTACCTGTCCTAACTTGTCTGACTTCAGTATCCCAGAGAGGATTTCTGTTGCCTCCTCAGCTATCATTGGAACAGTGATATATTGCTGATTGTTATGATATTTTGAGAATACATTAAAGTGGAAGGAAATTTAGAATGATTAACAATTTTTGAATCTGTAAGGTGGCATTCTTTTTTATTCTCTGAACACAGCCGTCAGTCTGAATTCAGAAAATTCCTAGTTTTGAAAAATTATAAGAATATTACATACTTTTTGAGGAATATTGTTATTCCAAAGCTTTTATAGCTTTTTAAAAATAAAACATTGATTTTTTTAACGTTGGATGATGAATTTTAACATTGGTATGAAAAATGATATATGTATATATATATATTATTGTAAATTCATGTGAGGGATATCCGTGAGAGCACACTCCTTTCCACTCTACTGTTTAGTCACTTCCAATAAAAATCAGTGGACAGAATTGTGGGGAAGTTAGGGAGACTTAAAAGAGGAGCAGTGTTATCAAAGTCTATTGGAAATATTGGAAAGCCAGGATAAGGAACTATTATGTGTTAGAAAATGCCACTCAGGATATCCCTTATGATATTTCATTTTGTCCTAGTTAAAAAGTTATCTGCTATGGGTGAAAATATTTCCAATTTAAATCACATGGAGCTTTTCTGGCAATGGCATGACCAATGTGAAACTTCTTAATGTAGGGCCAGGCACTTTGATCTGAAATAAAATTTGAGTAATGATTTGTTTATTCAAAAACGGATGAGGAGTTCTTAAAATGCTTGGATAATACTAATTGAAGGTACAACTTAATCAAATTCTATTACTGAATATTTTCTTTTTCCAGAATTTCAGTGGAACGGCAATCAGTTATTCAAAATGTCTCTAGTTTGTTAAATCCAACTAAACTCCAGATAGTAAAGCATAACTTCAACTAAATTGCAGATCATCATTCTCTTTTGCTGGGGTTCTTATTTTCTTAGTGAAGGAAATTGATATATTTGGGCACAGATTTATTTTTAAATCCTTAGCCTATAAAATCTGATGAAAAAGTCAAAACAGAAAGCATACTGTCTTTGTCCCCTCACCAGTGTGATGGCATGGGAGGATGGGATACTAGTCAAGTATCCTGATAGCCAGTAGCATTCACTGACCTCCCCCCCCCATTTCTTCCTCCCATCTTCTTTGATCAAGATTTTAATTTTACTTACATGAATAAAACTAGAGTGACATGGCCAGGTATCATGAAATCAGAATATAATTTAATCAATGAATATTAATGATCTTAACTAAGATAATAGTACATTATAACTTGATTTGTAAGCCTGGTTTTGGAAGGATGTATAAATTGTCTTTGTGGAATTGTATCAGACCAAAATGTAATGAATAATGTAAGCAAAGCTGATTTGTACTTTATAGTGTTTTTTTTAATAAGCAGTCTCTTGGCATTCCCACTGAGCCACAATCATCCTTTAAGGTCTTTTTAGTAGGGTTACTATAGTGGCTTCATAACTGTTTTATTCATCTCAGATTTTCTTTTAATTTACCTTCCAGGTTACAGCCAAAGTGATCATTTAAAGTCTGGATTGCTCATTTATTACTTAAAAGTTTTCCATGAATATGTATCTTATATATGTTTATTTATTTATGTTACATATGTAAGGTTTAAAATTCTAAAATATTAGATACATTGTAGGCTATGTACAAAAATAGAATTTTATAAGGAGTTGGTAGGGATAATTTCAAAATGAAATTCTAATATTTTTTCCCTGTACCCATATATTTGTCTTGTGCACCTTTGGGTGTATGTACTCAACTTTTATCACTCTTGTGTTTCCCACAAGAAGCTCCTCATAATTGAGGAGGCTACACTATGTTAACTCCTTGTGTTTCTTGTGTTAGATAGAACCACTTCACCCCACTCATTCACCCATACTGCCTTCTCTTGTGTATTTACCATTTAATGTTCAAAACTAATTCATCTTAGAAAAACTGAACTGTACTTTTTGTCTGCCTCCAAAGCATGGTAACTTAACCTTTCTTATATTTTATAGAATATATAGTTATTTTTTCTATCTCCTGAAAGATTAGGACTTCCTTTGGGAGTACAGTTATCTTGATCCTCTTTACATGCTAGAGGCATGCCCTGTATGTGTTACACCTTCAACAGAAGTTCAGTGAATTTATGAATGTGTCAAGAAAGAAGGCAAAAAAGAAGAGAAGGAAGGAGGAAGAGAAGGAAAAAGGTAGGGAGAGAGTAGTTAATATGTGTGGTGTGTTCAAGATAGCTAGCAACTGGTAGGAGGATTTTCATCCAGTTCACCATGGTCAATAATAAATATTCAAGGAAGATAATTTTGCAATTATTTTAGGTGAGAAATTGCATTTATTATGTATCAGTATCAAATGTAAATATTGCTGTGTGTATGTTCTCTTTTTTTTCTCCAGGTTTTAAAATCTTATCTTTAACCTTTTCTTATTGAAAGATTCATTTTTGTCCTTTAGAAAAAAATTTTCTTCTGTTTTATACAATGTCATGGGACTAGCACAAGTACTTAAAATATTGAAGTGCTTAAAGTTCCTTTGGAAATGAGTGTGAGGATAGAGCAAATCATAGGAAGTAGGTTATGAATAAGGATAATGTATTTTGATGATATTCAAATTCATTCAGCAAAGACTAAATAAGTCAGAACAGATTTGCTGGTTCATCATTTGTGCTGCTTCTGAATTCTTATTAGTAAACTGTAACACATTTTACAAAGACTCAATCTTTTCCCACAGGGCATGGCTCTAGGCTAAGCCTAAAAAGCAACTTTCATTATAGATCGTTCATTGAAAGTGGAGTGAAGCAATTACAATATCTCTCTGAAGGGGTATATTGGCCAGACACTCTACTTTGGAATAGTGCATTATGCTGGATTAGTTATTTAATACTTCAGTTATTATTGAAACTTGGAAATGTGTATAGATGCCCCCTTGGGCTTACTGATACTGTAAGAAAAGCAACACATGCAGTCTGGGGAGAGAGAGGATCCTTACCAAGCCTCTTAAAAGTTAAAATGCAGACATTTTCCATTTGTTTTCATTTTCCACACTTTACAGTAGCAAGGAAGGTCATTTTCAAAAATTACACACACTGATATATATATGTATATGTTTTACTCACTTTAGTTATTAGTATTTTGTGACATATTGATACTGTAAAATACAATTTCCATTCTGCTGATAACTTATTTTTGAACAAATTTAAGTATAAAAATACACAGGCTCTTCTTTTGTCATCTATCAGAATTTTTTCTTTGACATACTAGAATCAAAGACCTACTTTCTTTCTTTTTTTTTTATAATAGACCAATCATAAAATCCTGGCTCAATTTAGTCAAATTTATTCTCCTTGGAAATGGTTGACTCTTTTCTCCTGAAAGTAATGAACTTCTGTCACCTTTCTCTGGTATTTGGGCTAGGATATTTTCTTTTATATTTCTTTAAATTTAAAAGGTCCAGGTTACCTGACTATATCAAATTTAAATTATTTAAATTGAACTGTATATTGTGATTCTTGAGGGTTTCAGATGTGATTCAAATTAGTAGAATATGCTTTTTTGCCAGCTAGTGGATGATTTCTCAAATATGTCAAATAGAGTTGAAATATCTCTTATTTAAGTGGTATATCTTCTCTATAAAAGTAATAGCTGGGAAGAAATTGTCAGTCATGTCCAAATTTCAATTAAGATGTTTCTTTCAATAAGTATTTTCACAAAGTTGTTACATGTTACATAGATCAGCCCATAAAATGATTTTTTTTTTGCTCATGGATGTGTATTTTAATGAAAATAATTCTGTCAAAATACAACAGGAGTTTTTTCATCTCTCAAGTACAATTCTAATAGGATGTTTTATGTTGGAATTCTCTCAACCCTCCCGTGCCCACAAGTTTCATGCTAATGCCAAGTATCAACTTGGGAGGACAAAGGTAGAACCAGCGTGCACAACGTGGAGGATGTCTGTTTCAGCTGTAGTTACTAATGGAGGAAAACCCTATGCAAAGAGGGGGTCGCTTGGGGCAGCCAGAAACCACTTTCTGGCTGCAGGTCCAGGTGCCCAGGACTGGTGGTCAAGTAGGGCTCTGCTGTCCAGCTGCCACACGACATGCATACCTGAGTTGTGAGCAGCCAAAGGAACTTTTAGCTCCAACAGTCCTCTGTCTCATCTTTGTGCTTGCTTATGGGCTGGGAAGGTGCTGGGTGGCCAGGAGGTCCCCACTTCTCTATCTTGTGGTGTCCCTGTTCTGACAGCCTGCACCCAACCACAGACCCATGTGGGTGGGGACAGGGAGTTCTGGCTTTGAGTGGTCCACCAGTTTCCACTCTGAAAGGAGCGACCATCTGGTGTTACAAGAGGAAGGTAAGTATAGGGAAGGCTGCTCCCCCAGGGCTGGACGACCCAAAAGAGTGAGGGCTTCTTCCTAAACCCCATGGGTCAGGTCCAGCCCTTCACCAGGGCTGCTCTCAGGTGTCTTCTGCACTGCAGGCTCCTGGAAGCAGGCCCGTAGGACTGGGTGTGCATAAGGGGCTCCTCCAGCTGCAGGCAGGCTTGGACTATCAGCAAGACAGCCAGCTCAAGCAGCTTGGTTTTGGACCTCTCCACAGTTTGTGGGGCAAAGGCTTATGTCCCAAAGATGAGCTGTCCAACTGGGACAGACAGCTTCTTGGAGAGGAGCAGAGTAAACAACGTGGACTCAGCTGAAACAGTGAGATAAGGCACAGAAAACAGGGAGGTGGTCATGGGTACTGAGTATGAGCCAGACAGACACCCAACCCCATGCAGCACACAGCTGTCCCAAGCCCTCCTGAATCCTCTCTCAGCCTCTCCACAAACCAAATCCAGGCACCCGTCCCCATCCCATGTTACGTAGATCAGCCCATAAAATGATTTTTTTTTACATTTCATCTTTCTTTTTGGTGGTGGTGGGTATCAAAACCAGTGCCTTGTGCACATTGGGCATACACTGTAACATTAAGCTACGTCACCAGCCCTTATATATTTATTCTTTCTTTTCTGAAAATTTTTCCGGTACTGGGGATCAAACTTAGGCAGGTGACTATTGAGCTACATCTCTGGCACATTATATATTCATTCTTAAATGATATAATAAATACATGTTATATGTACATTCCAAGTCCATTCCTGTGACCTACTGTGCTGTATCAATGATCTGCTTTTGATGCTATAGCTATTATATAGTATAATGGTTACTATATTTGTGTGTTCCTGATTTTAACTTTTCTATGTTTCATTATCAAGAATGAAATCTGACTCGCAGACTAAAATTCTCAGTGCCATTAATGAAGTAAAAATGAATTTTTAATATTGAAATGACATGAAAGAAAAAAATGTAGCAAAGGGCGTAATGAATTTAGGTGAACAATATTTATGTTATTTGATGAATTTACATGATTTCTACCAATATGAAACTTCAATAATTAAAATGAATGGGATTATTTTAAAAGATTACTTGATATGTGCTAATGAAATGATCATGTTTTTCATTTCTTGGCACAAATGCATTTTATTTCTTTTCTCAGTTCCTTTTGCTTTAATCGCATAGGTATGATAATATTTGGTTAAAGTGGAATTTCAACGCTGCCTGCCTGGGTTTGAATCTTATGCTACTTATGAGCAGTGACTTTGGGCCAGTAACTTAATCTGTGCCTCAGTTTTCTTGTCTGAATAATGGACTAATTAGTAGTATTACCTCATAGAATTATTATAACGATTCAATGAGTAAATACATGTGAGAAGTTTACAGTAATACTAGCATATGTAATTTAAATATTTGGGTCATTTTTTAATCTCTTTATTATTATGGAAATTAAAGTGGTTTTGTTCCTGAAATGAGTTTTTATCCAATGACTACTTAGAATAATTAAGTGAATTGCATGAGTAAATTCTCTCATTAATGCATTTTATTGTGGTTATAATGGTGGAGAAGTAATGGGAATGGTTATAATTAGTGCAGAAGTAGTGATAGTCTTCAACATGACTTAGTTTATCAACAGTTTAACCTTCATACCAAGTTTTATGGCAACTACTTGCAACCATCAATTTTGCTGCTTCTGTTGTAACCCTGTGGTATGCTTTTTAGGTTAGGAGTTAAAGCAATATGTTATAGAACTGCATTTGGACCTTTTGTATGTACACTCTGGTCAGCCCAAGGAACCTTGAGTTAATATAAATGTAACTAACTGTAATTATAATACTTTTAAGAGGTTGTAACATATGTTGTATTATTTGGTTCCTATTCTGTGCAATAGGGATAAGTTATCCTCATTTTTCTGATGAAAACTCACTGATTTAGAAAGGTAAAATGATTTACCTGCAGAACTAATCATAGTGACAAAATGTATAGAATTGTCATCTTTAATTTAATCTTTTTGATAACTTTCTAGTTACTAAGATCTCATTCAATATTATATATTTATATATGTTATATATATATGTTTTAAGAAAAAAATAATTAGATAAAAGTAGAATTATTATGTGGATTGAATAAAATTTAAGGCCACTAGGTATAAAGTAACAAAGAAAGTAGGACCAATGCTAACAATTGCTTTTGAGTTTGTACTATTTGAAAGAGTCAGAAGTAAGTTGTTTTCACAATATACAAGAAGAATATAGAATTTGTAAGAACTTTTCTATCCGTTGTTGTTTGGTACCCACAGATTTTAGTAAAATACATATGTTAACATTAGAATGTCTTAGAAATATCTTTTAGGAAGAAATATGTCTTTTGATAAACATTTGGCAATTCTTAGATGAATGGATGAAGTAATAAATCTATGCTTTGGTAATTATTATGTGTAAAGATCCTTAAGGTCATTAACAGGATGATTGCTTGAAATTTAAAAGGGTTTATTTAAAATATAAGCTTATTAGAAATAAGCAAATGAACTTCATAATGAAATATTTACTTTTTATCCATTAGCATTTTTATGATGAAAATCTATTTGAGACATGTACCAGTCAGTTTTTGTCAGGTTATACTGTGGCACTAATCAACTCCAAATTTAGTGATAATAATATAGACTTATTTCTTATTCATGCTACTTGTCTATTGAAGGATGATATGAAATGTATCTTCACACTGTTGTTTCTTCTGTGGCCAAAGACGAAGGAAAGCCACAATGGAATTGTAAGACAAAATTAAAGTTCCTGCTTGGTAACACCACAAGTCACTAAGGTTTTATTTTGGATTGGCTAAAGCTAGACACATGGGCAAACTTGAGATTATGGGGTGGAAATTAAATTTCTCTTCTAAGAAGGAATCCTGGAGAAGAAATTTAGAAGGAAGAGAAATGGCTAATTTGAACTAATAATGCAATCATTGCATCATTGCAATTCCTAGGTGTGGATTCAGCTCAAGGTAAATATTACAGTTGTCTGTGTCAGAGGATTATCTCCAAAATTTTATCTCGTGGTCAATATCTACATTTTTCAGTTTTTTAATTGTTGGCTGGGGTTCTAGTTTGGTGTTGTATCAAAATTTTCTCTGTATTTCTTGAATTCTCAAATTGTTGAAGTCAAGGCTTTAATAAATAGAATCTCACATCAAGCTAGTGTTGCTGCAGTGGGAGAGGGGTTCTGGGGATATGGGGTGCTGAGGAGCCTGTGGGCAGAAGGGCTGCTGTGCTCATGTGAGACTGGAAAGTGCTTAGTGCAAGCCCCTATAGCTTCCGAGTTTACCTGTCACCACATGAAAATACTTCAGTGTGAATTCGTCTCTGTTACCAAATCTGAATTCTCAAAAGAGAGAGGTAGGCTATGACTGGCTAGGACTATAGAATTTGAATTTATATGGATGGGGAAGAGACGGGAAATTCACAGAATGAGGGTTGGACTGAGTCCAAAGCTATTATGCAAAGGTTAGATTTCTTATTAAAAATAAGGAAATTTAAAGTGAATTTCCTTATTTTTAAAAATCATATCCTATTGAATATGACTTAAAGAAGTTCTCAGTTAAGGTTTTTGCTATTTGATGTGGAAGTTAAAGCACATAGATACTGCTTGAAAGGCAACTAACAGGACAGTTTTGAAGCTCTTAAGTTGTTAAAGAAAAAAGTATTGTGTGTGCTCGGGTCTGTCCCACCCTCTGTTCCTGCCTTTCGTCAGAGGATCAGGTCCATGTGCCAGTTGCACAACTAGGCATCTCAGGAGACCCATGCTTCTCTGAAATTAGAGGATGGGGGAGAGGGAGATTCTAGATATTCTGTAAAAATGTATTTCAGTCCTCACTTTAAAATGCACATAAATGTAATACAATGCCAGTGTTCTTTTAAATTCTCTGAATTTAGTTGCTCCACTAAAGCATACTGAAAATATCAGTGCATTATATTTTTCTGCAATTTCTTCTTCAGAAAGTTTTTGTAATCCTAAGAATTGTAGAAAAGTGAAAACAGTGATTTCTCATACATGTATCCATTAGCTAGACCCCTTTTTTAAACCCTCATTTACTTGTGTCTTTCTACACAAATGCTCATGTCTTCCTTTGTACTCCAACATGGTTCACTCAATTAAAAGAAAATTACCTCACTCTTTTATTGCTCTTACTTTTTTTGTACTGTATTTTCCTCTTTGTTGTCACATTAAAAAATGTTCTTGTAAAAGATGCACGTAAATTAAATGTGTATGACCAAAAGGCTCTGATACCATTTCAATCACTTATGACAGCAGAAAAAACTGTCAGTGGCCTCCACACAAACTGTACTTAACATGTGTGCTGATGTTTTTTTCCCAGACCAGTTTGCTGATGCTCTTCCATTTCTTTTTATTTCCATTTCTGTAGCTGGAAAATGACTTAGAGTCAACAGCAGGTGGCATTGTTAGCAAAGGTTGTGCTTTTGGGAACTAATCAGCCTGGAGAGGAGCATCTTTCCAATCTGAGTGAGTAGAACTGTCAGTAAAGAGTCTTTAAATAAAGACTTACGCGTCTCCAATTAATTATAATTCAAGCAGTATTTTAGGAAAGAAACAGTTGAAAGTTATAAGACAAATGTATTTTAAAATATTGATTTAGACCTTGAATTTTGTTTTAATTGTGGGATCAAGCACATAACTGAGAATAGCCAATTTGTTTTGCCTTTGTTTCTTGCTTATTTTATAATCTGAAAAAAAAGTCTAAATACTTTCTGTTAGAAAGTTTAGTTTACATCCTATTAAAAATTTAAGGAAAAATATCACAGTAATATTTATTTCTATTGATGAAAAGTAATGATTTTTAAATTTTGTAGCAAACTTCAAAAAAGCTACATTAAAACAGAACTCTCATTCAATAGGGTAATAAGTTTTAGAAAGTTTAAACTGCTCTTGACCTTTAGTAAAATAATTTTTAAAATTCTCTTTTGTTATAATTTGCTCTGTGGGCCGTAATTTTCTTGTAATCCTTCTTTCATTTTAAAGAAAAGAAACCTGGAGAAAAAGGAACTTTTCTTTTCATTGAGGTATTCTATTTAATGTTCACAATTTTTGTCTCATGGAATGTTGATAAGTATGATACATCAAAAACTGCTTAAGTTGCTTGAATTGGAACAGTTCTGTCTGTGTTTGAATAACTTACATAGGATTTATTTATGTGTTCTTCTAGATAGCAGATAACAGCAGATTAGTTGATTTCTATTATCAATATAATTATTGAACTTATTAAAAACACAGAATAATTAAAATTAGAATAGAATTGAGAGATTGTGTAGTTTAATGGGATCATTGCTAAGATGAACAAACTGAAGTCCAAAAGAGATTTCCCTGAAGGAGACACATAATGGTATGAAAGGACCTTGTTACATTTGGACTTGATTCTCAGACAGGCTCAGGAATGACTCAACTGTAGATTATTATTTTACGTAATTGCACTCTCGGGACTCCTGGATTCACTAGGTTCTGTATTTTGTTATGAAGAAAATGATGGAAAAGTACTCTATCTTTTTCAAAAAAATATATTTTGGCCATTTCTCTAACTGGTTAACCTCATGCCTAGATTTGTTTGATGAGTAATTAAAATTTGGTGAGTGTGACCATGTGCAGTGTTTTACAAGAGATATTCTGTGTAGTGGCAGATATTATTGTCTCTATAGTTTATCATTGTAAGCAGAAAAAATGCTAAACATTTATAAATTACATTAAGATAAAACAGCAGATCATCAGGAAATCAGAATAGGTTAAAAGGACTCTTAAGCATAATTACAGATTTCCCAAGGGACAGCTTTATCCATGAAAAACAAACAACACAGAAAGAAACCTTGAATTTTTCTTCAAGGGTTACATTGCATTTAGAAGTGATATGGAAACAGGCCATACATTGTGTGGGGGATAAATCATCTTTTGAAATAGAAACATATTGCCTGTTCTTAATAAGCTATCAGTGGTTTATGGAAGCTATTGGTTAGGTCAAAGCAAATTCCATTTTTCGGAAATTTATGATTATTATTATTACTCCAGTACAACCTAATATTTACATACAGTTTAATAAAGTTAGGCAAATTACTTTTACTGGAAAATTCTCAGGTCAAGTGTATGGGCAAGTAGAAGTGCCTTAGAGATAGAATTTTATCAAGTTTGTCCTGTAGTAATCTGTGTTTTAAATTACAGCACAACTCATTCCAAATCGATATAATGAATTGATTTGTAAATGTTTCAGCCAGCCTACTTTCTTTGGATTTTGTCTACCGAATGTGCACTGCAGTTAAAGCATCTTTTTTCTGCATAATTATGTGTGTGTTCTTGGCTTTTCCCTGAGTTTAAACTGGGTTTAAAAGGCAGAAACATATGTGAAGGCAACATTATGCACATCCATTATTCTTAGTCTTATAAATAGTGAACGGTTCTTTTTTTTCATTTTGATGAGAAATAGGAGAGAAAACAAAATTGAATGCCTGAACTCCAGTGTCCCTTTTGGAAGATACTTTTCTGTTTTATTTCTGGGAAAAATTGAATGTAATATTTTCAAACGCCTATGTTGCCTGAATACACAGTTACATTTATTATTTTTATAGCTATGGTTATCTTTAAATTACAACATATGATAAAGAGTTAAAAAAAGAATAAGATAATAATCTGAATTTTGAGAATTCTGAAAGTCTGCTGAGTTAACATAGAAATGGAAAGAACTATCATGAAAAATAAATTCAACTAACATTTATTGAGTACATATAGTGCCTTCTGTATATCAGGCACTGGGTTAGTTACCTTTTAAATATATTTCAATTTCATAAGACACTTAGAAGGTGTTTTATTCATCATCTACATATGAGGAAGTTGGAAAGCTAAATTGTTGAATCTAGGATTAAAGCACAAGTTTCCGTAATGATATTTTAAATCTCAAAAGCATCATTTTCCTTCACCTCCTACTAGTAGTAGTACAGATATAAAAAAATGAATCAACTCAGTTTCTGGCTTCAGGAAATTTGTATGGTAATCTATTAGGACTAGCAGTCATTCAAGCAAATAGTTTACAGTAGTTACCATTTCGTAAGTTCCAATGCATGTACTTCAGTAAGAGAATTACTTCTGATAAGGGAAGCTAACTGTGGAGTCACTGAGATGTGAAAAGGTGAAGAGCTGAAGAAGTAAGAAGTAGAGTTGCATGATTCATTTCAAAGGATCTACAATTTTATGGTAAGTAGGCTAAGACTGCTGGGTTACTCTGTTGATGCAAATGGATTTAATAGTTTTATATCTTTGAAGATACACTTGAATGATTTAAAATTGTAAGTTAAAATTACTGTGAGTTTTACTCCATCAAGTATTTGCACAACTTTTGTGGGATATATTTGACAGGATATAGTTTACCAGTAGTTACTTGTAGTGCCCACTAGCAAAGCATACACAGTTTCTTGATAAGTATACACATAATTACACAATAGATTTTGCTTGTCAGTGATAATTACTGTGGAAGCATGTATTCAAGGTGAGATACTGATAGTGTTTATTTGGCAGCTTCATATCAGTTATTCAGTTTATGGAGTATGTATGAGTTTATGGAGTATATATTCAGTTTATGGAGTTTATGGAGTATATATAACGTAATACATATGTTATACTGTAAGAGAGATGGCTTTTAGGAGTTTAGATTTTTCAAAAGTATAATTGTCAATGAAGAATATTTTTGGAGCTGATAATGTTCTTAGTGTTCTTAGATCTGTAGAACCCAAGGGGTTGGTGATCTTTGTAAGTACCATTTTGTTTGCTCTAGCGCTAACTGCATTCATAGGTAGGCTACACACAATTTTACATTTAAGTTTTACTTGTAAATTGGGAATGGATGGAACCCTTAAATACTCAGAGCATCATCCTATGTAAGATCTTATTTCAACTTGATGACATTGCATTTTCTGTCTCTTCAGATATTATTCAGCTATATGGGATTTGTAGTACTGTTGCTTAAGGCTCTGTGCTCTTAATGACAGATTGCACTTTGAAACCAAAATTATTGATGTGCAGATACATGGAGAGGTTCTGAGTGCTTTTCTGATAAAATATGAATGTAATATAGTTTAGGAATTAAAAATCCAGAGAGGGCTCAGGTTGCATTTCTCTTCAAGTTAAAAGTATCTTAAGAGATGTAGCATCATCTTGGAAAGGAAAAAATTACTTGAAAATGTAACAGCTTAAACAGTAATTCTTTTGACATCTTTTCAGTTTGATCAGTTGTTTTTCTGTCACAAAGCAGGTGTCCTTTGTATTGTCAGCAGCATGAACTCAGAAACAAAGCTTGGCATTCAAACTTCTCACAGTTTTCCTAAATATTTTATAAATGTAAAGCTTTAAGTGATAAAAGGAGATTTTTCTATCAGAAAAGGGAATAAGCAATTGCTTTTATTATGGGGTCAAACCAATTAGAAAGGTAACAAGTGGTCATTAGTTTTTAAAAGATCTCTGGGTCAGTTGAATTTAATGTTTCTGTGAGAACATGAGTCAGTTAAAATATAAATTGTGTGCATGTGTGTTTAATCTTCCTATTGATCCTTAAAAAAAACCCCTCATTATTGCTGTTCTTTTGAGGATATCGTACTAGACTAGAATTCATTTTTGTGCCTTGCATAAACAGGTACAAACAGACTCTATGTTGATTTCATCATACCAGTGTCAGGAAATAAGATCTGTGATACCAATGATGGCCTTCCTGTTGAATTGTTTTGTGCCTAGGAGGCAGAATCTTAAATTCTTATTAGCTTGTTAATATGTCAGACATAATTGGAAAATATGGAGTGTTTCCTAATCATTTTGATAGTAGCTTCAACTTTATATAATTCGAATTTCTCAACAATGTGAAGAGGTGTGAGCTGCAATTAATATTTGGGATTATGCAATCACAGAGTTATAGGTGTAAAGTGTGTAAATATCATTATTCTAATGAAAATTCAAATTTACAAAATGAAACCTATGAATACTTTGAATAAATTGCTCCCAATGAAGAAAATCCTCAGTTGACCATTAGAGGGTGCAAAGGCATTGCAGAAACGAATAAACTATTCCTAGAATGAGAAATAACTGGGAGAAGTACATTTCTTCGACCATAAAATGCTTAATATTTCAGAAAATACTCAAATCTTCCAGAGCATTTCTTTGAACATGAGATGAGTATATGCCCATCTGAGTATAATCCTACTTTTCTTACTTGATTTCTTCTGAATGAACAAGTGTCACTGTGCTGGGTTTTGAAAAGCTTAAAAAGAATAAAATCAGTTACACAGTGTTGGGGAGGAAGAGCTTGCCATTACTGTTGCTGTTATTGAAACAAGTGGGATTTTCAAAGTCATAAAATACCATTTGAGAGAAACTTATATCTTAGGTTTTGTTCTTTATCTGTGAAGATGAGCATTTGATTTGGGAGAGGTAACTGAATAAGAGTTTTGGGGAAAATTTGCAAAAGACAGGCAAAAATTCTCTAAGTGTCTTATAACTAAATATAAAATGCAAGATTTTTATGTATTTGTATGTATTTGGTCTTCAAATTATTTTCTGTTTTAGATGAAGTAGTTTTGTGGAACATATTTGTAGGCTGACTCTAATTTCTTAGCTTGCTCCTTTGAAAATTTTAAGAAACAAACCTAACCGAAGCAAAATAACTAATCTAAAATTAACTGTAAATATTAATAGATTGATGAACAAAAGGAAACCACAACTTACCTGTAATAGAATACGTAATTTTTATAAGTTCATTTATGGGCTTAGTTGAGCAATTAGGTGAGATTAAATTTTTTTCTAAATAATGTTTTGTAATAAAGTGAGAGAAAATTGAGAACTATGTTTCTTATTAGTTATACGTAATACATGATAATTAGACATTTAGTTTTAAGACTGTATTTGAAAGCACATTTTTAAAATATTCTTTTTTGGTGATTTTATGATAGCTTTTAGAATAAAGTGAACATTTGAAGTGAAATCTCATAGGAGATGTTACGTCAGTTGAAACAAATTTTTTTTGTTGTTAAGATCTAAGTTGTTGTCATCTACTAAGAGATGCCCCAAAGCTCATAACATTAATTTTTCACTATCAAATCCTTGCACTATAGGAATCTTAAAAATTAACAACTTCCTTCCTTTCCGTTGACTATTCTCCAAAAGAGGTGAATTAAGGGAAGATCTATAACCAGGTTCTTTAAATTGGCAAGGACATGGGAATCAATTTCATGGACTCTGATCAACTAGATCAATGTTTAGATTATAGTCTTAGAATTCTTATAGTAGAATATTTTTGTTTAAACCCCTGCACATTTTTATTACAAAGAATCCTTGGGATGGTGAAATATATCACAAAAGTATCCATGTGTTTTAGAAATTATCAATGAGTTTTGGCTCTTACTCCAATCTTCCAGTTTCTAGTTGAGTTAGAGAAAGTTGGTTAACTTAGAGCAGAAAATGAGCACTCTTGCTAAACTCTCAAAAATATATTTTAGCAATGATTGGGAAGATCTACTAAGATTAATACTGATCTCTAGAATTAAAAAGATAACATAAACCTCAGCCCTATAAAATAACTGTGATTATGGATGTAGACAATTCTATTTTGAAATATAAAATAAAGATATATTAATCCTGATTTCATGCTTGAAGGAACAAAAGGCTTGAGTATATTGTGAACAGTAGTAAGTAGTCATCTTTTTAAAAAGTCAGAAGAAATCAACATTTTAGCTGTAGTCCTTTCACTCAACATTCAGTTACTATACTCTAGGGATTGATCAGCCTGATGCTATTGTAAGATCAATCAATTCTTAGTGCATGGAATTTTAAGGAGGTGAATTTGCTTCTTTCTTAGATTCTATGTCTACTCAGAAGACATTAGGTATCACCTACTATTTCTAATAAACATTCCATTTGCCCTGAAGTAATTTTTGTACAGATTCAGATATAGTTGCCTTATTAAAGGTAGTTATATTTTGTAATTTAGAGCTATGGACCTTTCATAGCTCATTATACTACATTAGCAATTTCTATCATAGTAGTGAAGTAATTTTATACCTCAAGTGAAGTTTGTGCTGTTTTGACATCTAATATCAGGGTAGTAAGAGAGTTATATTTCAAAAAGATAAAAATGCCACAACTGGAAATACTGTTGGTGTTTAAAAGAAGTTGTATTGTGTGTACCAACTGTTGTTTTCCTCATTTATAAGGCAGTAGGGACAGCCGAAGGTTAATCAATTAATTTAATTCATTCTGCAACCTGTCCTAAAGACTCCATGCCATCTTTCTTTTTTTTTTTTCCCCATTAACTTTATTGATACATTTTAGGTATACAATACAGTTACATTCATCATTGGGATCTTGTGCCATCTTGTACCATTACATGAGTCTCTTGGTTCTTTTTTTTTTTCTTTTTTGGTACCGGGGATCAAACTCGGGTCCTTGCGCTTGCGCAGCAGGCGGCGAAACCACTGAGCTAAATCCCTGGCCCTTGGTTCTTATTTTTTTTTCCCCTTCTCTTGCCCTCTCTTCACCCCCTCCACCCTTCCCTATTTGCAAAGACCTTGTTTCCATTTTTTTCCTCTTCTCATATTTTTTCCTTTCCCTTTTTTCCCTTCCCCTACCCCTCCCAATTCCCCTGCTCTTTTAGACCTTTTCTTCCTGTTACACAATATCAGTTATACATTTTTTAAATTACAATATTAAGATCTAGGAGACATTACCACAGATTTTACAGAATTTTAAAGGATATAGAAAGCATATTACAAAAATCTTTTTTGAAATAAATTTGACAACTTCTAAGAAGTAACTTAGAAGACAAATTAATGAAACTAACTCTGGAGGAAATATAAAATTTGAATAGCACCTATTAAAGAAAGTATATTCCTAGCTTGAAAACCTACCTATATGACAACAGCAGGCTCATACACATTTTAACTGATAAATTATATCAAACAATTAAAGCAGAAAAAAGAAGGAACACTTCTCCCCTCATTTTAGGAACTCAACATTGTGCTAATCCTAAAACTGGATAAAGATAATAGAAGAAAAAGGTATGAACATAGATAGAAATTGGTTTAACAAAACAAACTCTTAGAAGTCAGATCTGGCAGGATGTAGAAAGTGGTTTTGTTATAGGGATGGCAGTGTTGGTTCGGCATTGGAAGATCCACCCCCAAAAGTAATCATTTTAACAGAGGAAAGGAGAAAGCCATATGATCCTGTCACTAGTTGGAGAAAGAGTATTGGACTTAATTCTACAGCTGTTCATGGTAAAAGCTATCAGGAGACTAGGAGTAGAACAGAACCTTCTCAACAGATCAAAGACATGTACTCAATACTTTCAACAAAAACTCCTTCTATGAATGGAGACGATACAATGCTTTCTCCCTAAAGTGGGGAACAAGGGCATATATGCCTACTCTTCATCTGTCCATTAGACTTTGAAACATAGGTCTAAACCAAAATAGTCTGGCAATAAAATGACACAACTAGGATAGGATTGGCAAGGCAGAAGCAAAATCTTTTTATGTAGATGAAATGATCATCTACAGAGAAAATACTAAGAAATCTCTAGGAGCCCCTAGAACTTGTAGTTGAATTTAGCAGGATTAGAAAACACAAGGTATATATAAAAATTCAGGTCTGTGTATACTTGCTATAAATGAAGAATTGGATATTGAAATTTTAAAGTTATGTAGGAGTACAAAGGACCCAGAAAAGCCAAAAACAAAAACAGTGTTGGAAGACGTTTAGCACCCAATTTTAAGACTTCTTCCAAAGCTACAGTAATCAAGGCATTGTTGGTGTAAGGAAAGACGTATAGATCATTTGAATAAAACAGAGAATCTAGAAATAGAACCACACATATATGGTCCACTGAGTTTTGAAAGATTATTTAACATTAGCATTTTATGGAATATAAACTCGATTCAAGAGCCGAGGAAGAGATAGTGTCTTCAGCAAATGGCACTAGAACACCTGGTATCCATATATAAAAAATTAACCTCAACCCTTTTTGTCCATACATGAAAATAACTTGAAGGGATCTATGAACCTAAATAAGAAAGCCTAAAAGTATAAAACTTTAAGGAGAAATTATAAGGGAAAATATTTATGAATTCAAGGTAGGCAAGAACTACCTAGGATACAAAAAACATGACGTATAAAAGAAAAAAATTAATAAATGAGATTCCATCAAAATTTAGAACTTTAAATGACATCATTAAAATGAAAAGTAGTCCTTAAACAGACCATATTTACAATGCCTATAACCTATGAGCGGAATATATAAAGAATTCTTAGAGTTCATTAATAGATAACCCAATTAAAAAGTAGACATAAGAAGATGATAAATAGGCAGTATAGCACAAGGAATGGTGTGCAATTCTAGAATCAGAAAAATACTAATCAGTACAATAATAAGATTGAATTATACACTCATTAGGGAGATGAAGTCAAAAGTTTTAAAAGCCTTGTCATGACTTTTTCTTTTTGTTGGATTCTGCCCCTTTGCGTTTCAGTTGTGATGCCCAGTGGATTCATTCTGCTGGGTTTCCTGGGATTGTGATCCTCATTGTCTTTTCCTAGGGTATTGTCTAAAATTTTTTGGAGTGCTGGTTTGGTATTCCTGAAGTTCCTGAGGTGCTCTTTATCATGAAAGTATCTTATTTCTCCATCAATTTTGAAAGATAGTTTTGCAGGGTACATCAGTCTGGGTTGGAGGCTGTTTTCCTTTAGGGCTTGAAATACATCACTCCAAGCTCTTCTTGCCTTGAGGGTTTGCATTGAGAAGTCTGCTGTGATTCTGATGGGCTTTCCTTTGTATGTGATTTGTTTCTTTTCTCTCACTGCTTGTAGAATTTTGTTCTTCTGTTGGATTTCTGGAATCCTAACTATTATATGCCTATGTGTAGATTTTGTTTGATTAAGGTTAGCTGGAGTCCTATATGCCTCACTTATCTGTATGTCAAGTTCTTTTTCCCTCCTTGGGAAGTTTTCTGCCATCACTTCTGTGAAGAGTTTTTTTTTATGTCATCTGCACTCTCTCCTCTTTCTTCATTGACTCCAGTCAGTCTTATGTCATTCTTCTTTGCATTGTCTAGCAGCTGGTGGATTGATTTCTCATGTTCCTTTACAATTTTAAAGCAATTTTTCTTTTCCTCCTCACTAATTGCAATCTTGTCTTCTATATGTGAAATTCTATTCTCTTATTGGTTCATTGTGCTGCGCAGACTTTCGATGGAGTTTTTAATCTCTTGGAAATCTGTTTGTATCTGTTTTATGGATTATATTTCTTTCCTATGTTGGGATTCCATCATGTTCCTCAGATCCTCTATTTTTTTTATCTGTGTCCTCTCTAGATTTATTAATCATGTCTTGCACCATGAGCAAAATCTTTGCAGTTATCTGAGTAATTATTTCTGATTTCATTTTTCCCAGATCCTCTTTTGTTGCCAGTTCGGAGAGTCCAGGTGGTTGAGTATCAGAGTGTTCCATCTTGTTTCCCTTTGGGGTTGCTGTAGGTAATCTGGAAGTCTATTTTTGAGGCTTGTTTATGTGTCTTCTCATTTCCACGGGGTGGGGGTGGGGTGCTTCTAGCGCCCACACGGCTCACCTTCTGTGCCCTAGGAGCTTGGAATGGCACCAGGGGAGCTTCCTTCTGGGTGCTGGGACCAGCTGAGCTTCACTGCCCATCTTTCAAACTACTCAGATTGATATTTATCTTCTTTAAAGGTCTCATCTATAAGCTACCTTAGTGACCCATCATAGTGTTGAACAACCTCACACTTGTATACAAGAAGAAATGGAGAAAACTCTAGTTTGACATAAACTAATCACTTGTGATGAGTCACTGTAGAATGAGGGGTGACTTCACACTTCTGTTCCCTTATGGACAAGATGAATAGCCTTTGTTTTTCCCTTTTTGTTACCCTTGAAACACTCATAATTTTGTTAATGTTAAATTAAAGAGATAAGGAATAGCTTCAAGTAGTTTGTATAATTTGGGGAAAATGAGAAAATGAGTAAAACTCTTACAAATTCTCCCTCCCTTTAAAATTTCACAGCTGTCTTTCCAACTTTCCTCTGGCCACATCTATTTCTCTCAGCTCATTTTCCCCTAGACTGCTGTCAGTGAACAGGAGCTTTGGTCCTGACAAGTCATGGCACCCAGAGGCAGATCTCTCCAGGCTCTGTGACAGGAGACAATTGAAGGAGGACCCAAAGGAGGAGGGGGAGAATAAGGGGGCGGGGAGGAAGTGATGCCTGATTGAAGTGAGTAATGCTGCGCTTCCCCACAGGCCGAAGTTCTGGAGACTCATCTCAGCCCTAGCAGAAGTTGATGATGCTCCAGGGGTGAGTGGATGGCAGGCAGGTGGGGAGGGGGAAAAATTCCCAAAGTGCACTGAAAATACATTATGACTCTCTGTATAATATTAAGGCTGCGCTCTGATCTCTAGAATTAAAGGAGAAGATAACACAAATCTCAACTGTATACTGTACAGCCATTACAGTTGCTGCTGTTGAAATATCTACGGGTTGTTTTTTGTTTTTAAGTCATACACTACCATTTTAGAGAAATTTAGATCATAAATTTTACTTTTTTTACATGTAAAGATGGACAGTTGATTGGGGAGAGGGATTTGATTCCTACAAGTGGCTGGGAGAACCTATGGCCTCCTGGCCACACAAACCACCTTATGGAAATTTGAGGAAGATAAGATGTATAAAGCAACTGAAACAGGAATTATATTTGAATAAAATGATAATTTTGGAATAATCTCTCTGGAGATGTTCTATTCAAGAGTTTTGTGAATATGATGCTATTTTAATGAAACCAGCATGAGAAATGTATGATATTACTATGGAATCAAGCTGTGATAATGTTTCCATTGCATATTACATCAGGGTTCTCTCATCTGCTTGGATTCCAGATGAAACTTAAGGTGTTAACTACAGACTATAAATTCCAAAATTATTTGGATCTTCGTTACTGTATTCTCTTCTGATGTGATACACTTCAAATTAGACTTTTGGAACATTCTTACTGCTAGGATTCAGATTACATTGAAGAGAATTGGAGAATAAAACTTGTTTTAGATACAGCTTTTAGGGGAGCAGGGAGAGAAACAGCCTCTATTGATACTGGATTTCCTTTGAAAGAAAGAACTTTATTTCAAAATTTTAAATATTTAAATTATTCAAAGCAACTCTGGCTGCTTTTAAATTGCAAATATTGTTATGCAAGTATAACTGTGTACTTAAGATTGTATGGTCTTAAATTTATGTTACAAAATAATGTAGTTCTTATGGCAAGGGATGTGGTTGAAAACATGATTCTAAAATGTAAAAAAACAGTATGACTGTATTACTTTCTTTTTGGGAAACATATTATTACACTTTCTAGGTATTTTAATAAACTCTTGATGCCACTGACCCAGCTTGGTGGCTTCAGAAAATATCCATCTCTCAAAATCTATACTTAGGAGTTTGGCCTGTTTCCTACTACACCACCAAAATTTTAGAAATCATTTATAGACACTTTCCCCTCCCTCTTTAGCCATGTCCAAATAATTAGCAGTTCTCATACCAACTGCAAAATATCATTGTACTCTGCTCTTTCTATCAATATCTGCCTTAGTCCACCCATCATCATCCCTTGCCATAGTGATTGCAGGTCTCTAAGTGAACCCTGCTTCCACTCTAGCTGGGTTCTGATTCATTTTATTCACAGTGACCATTGTTTAAATTAAAAGGTTTATTTTAAAGCAGTTTTAGATTTATAGAAAAATTGAGGAGAAAATACAAAGTTCTCATTTACCTCCCCAAGCCCCAATTTCCTGTCTTAGTAATTGCTTACATTAGTGTGGTACATTTGTATAATTAATAAACCGATATGGATACCGAAATCCATGTTGACATCAGGGTTCACTCTATGTTGGACATCCTATGATTTTTGACAAGTTTATAATGACATGTACCCACCATTGGAGTGTAATTTTAATGCCCCCGAATTTGCCTGTATTTTACTATTCATCCCTTGTTACCTTCTGAATACTTGCAATGATTTTTTTTGTTTACTTTTCTGCTAATTTTACATCTTACAGACTATCATACATTTGGGTTATTTAGCATGCAAACTTTGCATTAGTTTTTTTTAACTTGGCATTGTGAATTTAAGTTTCTTCCATGTCTTTTGTGTGACTTATGTTGCTGAATAATGTTCCATTGTATGGATATTCCATAATTTCTTGATCTCTTCATGTATTGGATACACAATCTTGGTTGATTCCAACTTTTGGCGATTATGAATAAAGATGATATAAACATTTGTGTGCAGATTTCTGTGTGAACATACATTTTCAACCTCTGTGGACAAATATTAAGGATGCTATTATTGCTTCCTTTGGGAATGAATATTTAGTTTTATTTAAAAAACTGTCAAACTTCCTTCCAATGTGGCCATACCATTTTGCATTCCCATGAACAATGAATGAAAATTCTTGTTTCACACCCAGGCCAGCACTTACTGGAATTTTAACTACTCCAGAAGATGTATAGCAGCTATCCATTGTTGTTTGTTTGTTTGAGACAGGGTCTCACCATGTAGTTCAGATTGGCCTTGAACTCACCATGTTTCCCAGACTGTCCTTCAATTCACAGCAATCCTCCTGCCTCAGCCTCCCAAGTGCTGGGATTACCATCCCATTATTGTTTTAATGTGGTATTCCTAATTACATATGATCTTGAATATCATTTCATGTTTTTCACGACCTGTATGTCTGGTTTGGTAGGATACAGATCTTTTGTCCATTTCAAAATTGAATTTTAAGAATCCTTTTTATTTTGTATTTTTGTTCATTATAATTTTTGTTTTTGAGAGTTCTTCGTATTTTGGTTACCAGTCTTTTCTCAAATATGTGTTTTACAAAGATTTTTTTCCCAGTGTGTGACTTGTTTTCCCATTCTCAATATTATATATATAAATTTTCATTTGCCAGGAAGTCCAGTTTCTCAGTTTTTTCTTATATGGATCATGGTTTTGTGTTGTATCCAAGAAATCGTTATCAAATCCAAGTTCACCTAAATTTTCTTGTACGTCATCTTTTAGGAGTTATATTGCTTTGCATTTTGTTTAGGTCTTTGTTTAGAGTTAGGTTTTGGGAAGGATATAAAGTCTGTGTGTAGAATCAATCTTTTTTTTTTGTATTTTTCAATTGACAAATACATGTTCAATAGTTCTGTTACCATTTGTAGAAAACACTATGCTCTCTTATTTGAATGGCCCGTGATCCTTTAGTGAAGATAAGTTGACTGTATTTATGTGGTCTTATTTCTAGGTGCCTCATTCTGTTCCATTTTTCTATTGGTCTATTCTTCATCAGTATCACATTGTCTTAATTACTGTAATTTCATCATAAGTCTTGAAGTCAGGGAGTGTCAGGTCTTAATATTTCTGTAATATTTTGTTGGGTATTCTGTGTCTTTTCTTTTTCATACATGTTTTAGAATAAGTCTGTAAATATATACAAAATAACTTGCTAAGATTGTGATTGCATTGAATCTGTAGTTTCAATTTGCTTTGAACTAATCTTCACAATATTGAGCTGTCCTATCCATGAACATGGAATGTGTCTCATTTATTAGTTCAGTTTCCTTCACATTATTTTTACACAAATTTTGTTAGGATTATTCAAGCTATTCATTTTGTTGCTAATACAAATTCTATTGGCTTGTTGTTTTTATTCCTTATTATATCTTTCTCTAACTTTGTTTTTAGGGTAAAAATGCCAGTCTCATAGAAGTAGCAAGTCTACCTCTGTTTTTATTTTCTCTAGGAGTTTATAGAGAATTGATATAATTTCTTTCTTAAATGTTGGATAGAATTCACTAGTGAACCTCTTTACCTAGCACTTTATGTTTTGGGTGGTTATTAATTATTAAAGCATTATCCCATAGCATCTTTATTCAGATCATGCAACCTTTCCACTTAAGACTCTTTGATGATTTCTCCACTGTTGACAAAACTTAACGCTTTTCCTACTTAGAAAACTCCTATAGTAAAAACAAAACAAAAACAAATTACTTTTTTTCCTTGCTCTCATTAACTACTCAGGAAAACACTTCAGATTCCAGATATGTAGTTATTTCCTCCCACACAACAAACAGTTCTGTGAGACATTCCAACTGGGTAGACTCAATTAGGAGAAATTTTGGAAATAGCATTGGATCTCCTAAGTTAAGGGCTCAATTCCAGAATTCTACCCCAACTTCGGATATCAATTGCAAGTCCCAGGTTATGGCTTGTTCTTCTGTCCCATCAGCTATTCAGGGTTCCCATGGCCCTCCTCCTGGAGTTAAATTACTGTTAGAACAGCTGGCATAACTCAGGGCAACACTTTACTTAGTTGGTTCATTTCTAATAAAGATACAATGTAATATATCTAATAAAGATACAATGTATATAAGGATACAAACGCAGGGCCATAGCTTTCATACTCTGTGCTCCAGCACCTCCACGTACTCAGCCGTCCATAAACTCCCCAAATCCTATCCTTTTGGGTAGGTTTTTATGGACGTTTCAGTACATAGGCATGATTGATTATATTATTAGCTATTGGTAATTAGCTCTACCTTCAGCCTCGTTTTTTTCCCTGGATATTAGTAGTTAAAAGTTCCAATCTTCTACTTACATTGTTGGTTCCTCTCTTGAAGCTATTCTGGAGCTTTCTGAGAATTACCTCATTAGAACAGAACATGTTCCTATCACTCTAGAGATGCCAAGGGATTTATGATTTGTGTCAGATACCCCAATTAGGAAAGTACAAAGGTTTAGGAGCCCTGTGTCAGTAATTGGTGTCAAAGATCAAATATCAGATAAAGAGTTTCTCCTACTACCCCTATGTCTCAGGAAATTACAAAGGATTTAGACATTCTATGTCAGGAAATGTGATTTGAAAGTATATCTATATAATATATATTTCTTATTATATGACACCATCACAATTACCCACTAAATAAGAATGCTTTTTCCCTTCATGTGCTGCCCCACATGTGTAGTTATCTTTTAGAACTTCATCTGTGGTGTGCTCTGTGCCTTCTTGTTTTTGAACTGTAGTCTATCTCCAGGGTCTTTTATGATATATTAATAGTATTAATAGTTGATAGTATTTTCTAACTTTGCCCCATGATGGCATATGTAGCTACTGATAATATTTATGCAATACCTATTTTCCATTAACTATTATGTCAGTTATGAAACTAGTTTAGCACGTAGAATATCCTCAATAAATAGTTGATGAGACTGTGCTACTGAAGGACTCACTCCCATTGTCTTTGAAAATCATCTTGCTTAGTGTTTATTCTTGTGCTGCTCACAATTCCCAAACTGCTTTCCTCTGTGCCTCACAACCTCAGGCTAGCCATGCTCATCCACACCAGCCCCCTGGCTTCTTGTTCCCCAATTTGGATTTGTGTCACTTTCCAGTCCTAATCCAGAAGTGAAAATATATTTGTCAGTGTTTCCTTCTTTATCTGTTTATACATTGGGATTTTGAGCTCCTAAGCAGCAGAGAGATTGTGGTTTCTTTACTTATTCACAGAAGGTGGCATAAAGTTGGTGCTCTGTTAATGTCAAATGAATGAATATTCCTCATTTCAATTGTGATTTACTCTTTTACTGTTTAAATAGTAAATGAGGATGATATATGAATTCTTGTTACCTTTTAAGCCAATTTCATATATTTAAAATATATTTATATATTATAAACAATATGAGAATGAATTTATTTTACTTTATAAACTCCTAGAGAAGTGGTGTTTTGTTCTTTCTTTTTCCAGTTGAAAGCATTTTGAGAATTTGAAGGAAGCCAAGCATCTTGGCCCCATAATGACCGTTGCCTACCTTATCATATACTTTCACATGTAATTTCACTAGCTTCATGCACACCCTCAAGACATGCTAAAAACCTCTGTTCCTCTATAGTTCTTTATACTGTATGGAATAGAAGACTTTAAATTTTAAATGAATTTATGTTGAAAAACTAAGAGCTTTTGCTTTCCTGTGTGAGGGAAATAAAAATAGTAGAAAAAGAACTTCATTTTTGTAAAGGAACGGAGTGCACTTTTAGAACAAATTTGATGAACATATCTTTCTTTCCTAGTTAGATTTTTCTACCAGAGGTTTGAATTTTAAGATTTCCCAAACACTCATAGGTCTTAAAAAGTTGTTCACATTTGTGTCAGCAAAAGCTGTTTCCATCTGGGCTGTTTCTCATTTGCAATTGTTTCTCTTTTTTACTTTTAATATCCCAATTCCCTTAAATCATTTTTTCTTATAAATCATTCCTACTCCAAATAAGAGATTACCTTTAAAAAGAATAATGTTTACTACTAAGATACCTGAGTTTATGGGGTAATATGACTGTAGACGTCAGAAAACCCTTACATGATAACATTAATTTCCATTGGCCCTTCCCTTCTCCCCACCATGACCCCAACAGCTGAGATAGCAACTTGGTAAATTCCTAAAGTACCCCTCACCTCCTACAGTCCTGACCCATTCTGAAATCTGTGAAGTAGGCCTCAGATGTCCATAGACGCCTGCATTTCTCAATTATGACTCCAAGATGTACTTGAAGGAAGCCCAGAGAGTTCTTGATCCTTGCCAGTAAGACAGTCTCTCTTCATTTACCTCATTACTACAACTATCCCAAGAGCGAAATCATCAGGAAATCCTGTATTTGTAACTGCTTACCCTACTTAGAAAGTGTCGGGACAAATTCCACCATACTTTATACCCTTCTTTATCTAAGTCACCTTCAGAATTCCAGGAACCTCAAATCATAAATTATGACCCAGACTCCATAAGCCTTAAATATATGCGTCCAATATAACCACTTCACTTACTTTTAACCCACACCCCAAACTCTTTCACTATCCCCTTACAGTTTGTCATCAAAATAGGAATGAGCTGATGTCTTCAGTTTTCTACTCATCATTGCCTTCACCTTTTTGTTTAACTAAAACCTGGCCATTCTTGAGGATAGTAATTGCTTTTTAGCTTTCTGGACTCCTGCCTGTTTTTATGTGTCCTTTTTCTGTTTCATTGTTCCTTCCAGACCACTGTATCTCTTTGTCCCACAACAAACAAATAAACAAATAAACAAAAATCCAAGATCCTCTAAAGCATATCCCTCTTGGGAATCTACCGCCCTCATTAATTGAAGATCTGACCATATAGATTGCCATCTTCCTTCCTGGAGACTTCAATATTTAGGTCACTGAGCTGCTGAAACTTACTTTTCCTGACCATACTTTAACCTGTGTCATACCCTAGGCTTTGTTTTACCAATAATCGTACCTCTTTCAAAATACTACCTTCAAAATATCTCTCTTTAACCAACTGGTAATTTTGTATTGTGGATGTAACAAACTTAGTGAATTAGCATGATTTAAAAAAATTTTAGTCCTATGCATAAGCCATTAAAAATGAGATTTTCAAGGCATAAACAGATCTATCTTTTTCTAGGGGACTATTATTTTTTTAGCTTTCCTAACTCGTAGAGGCCTCCTGCTTTCCTTAGCTTACTTCTTCACTTCAAAATCAGGGGCACAGCATCTGAAATTGTCTCTGACTTTGACCTTTTTTTTAACCATCTCATTTACTTTCTCTTTATAATTCCATCATCTTCATCTTAAAAGGGCTTTTGTAATTATAGAAGGCTCACCCAGATGACCAAGGAAGAGCTCTCCATTTTGAGATCCTTTATCACATATATAATGTCCCTTTTGTTTTGTATGTTAACATATTCACAGTTTCGAGGCATTAAGATATGGACATCTTAGGTAGGCCATTATTTTGTTCTCCTAACCGAACATCTCTCTAGCTTTTTTTTGAGACAGGATCTCACTATGTAATTCAAACTGGCCGTGAACTCACTATGTAGCCCAGGCAGGCCTTGAACTCATGGAGATCCTCTTGCCTCAGCCCCCTGTTGTAGGGGGACCTGCCCCCCCGCTGGAACTCTTGAGTGCCTTCTACGGACATGCCCGGGCTTGTTGCAGATCTACCCGGCAACAAGGAAGTAGCCCCAGTATACACTCCTCTTGCTCCTCCCCTCTCGCCCTACGGTATATATGTTGTAGCAGCTTCCGCAATAAACGAGACTTGATCAGAAACCTGTCTTGTCTCCATCTCTCGTGTCCCCTGTCCCCTCTCATCCTCGCTCCCCCTCTAGGGTCTCCGTTGACTTACCCGCGGGCCGGGACACCCTGTAGGCACAACCTACAGCATGTGGCACCATGTCTGGTTGAACTATCTTATATTTGAGGTTAGTAACTGATTCCTTGTCTCTAGTAATTATTTGATTACTTTTGGATAGAATCCATTTACTGTGCCACTTATTTGTTGTCTATTTGTCTTAAAGGACTCATTTTTTTCCTTATCCAATTTGTATTCAATTGTCTTTTACTACAATTATTCCCTTGTAGACACTTCCAATACTTCTCTCCCATGCCTCTTGCTGCTCCTGCCTTCTGGCTCAACAGACTGTCCCTGGTAAAACCCAATTAACTCTTTGTCTACGTACTGTGTACATGCACTTCACCAGTGGAGTGTGGCTGAACAAATGAACAAAGAAACAAATGAAACACAGGTTCATTAGGAATCTTTCTACACTCCTTGTTGTAGTCAGGGTTTTTCAAGGGAATAGATTTAATACAGGATACATAATTTATAGGGTTATTTTTTAATAGTTACCCCAAAAGTCAAATGCAAGAGTATAAGAGATGTAGCCACACACTAGAGACTCAAGAAATCCAGCCAAAGGTCTGGATCCCACAGCAATGTCCAACACAAGTCCAGCTGAAGTTCTAGAGTCCAAGGCAAGGTCCTCCATGAGTCCAGCCAGTAGCCTAGAGCCCACGGCAATAACTCATGCTTATCCATATTGAGGATCTGCACCACGAAGACCCAAAGGTCAGTGATGGAAGCCAGAAAACCTGTGCCAGTGGAGTGAAGGATTTGTGCCACCAGGCTGAGGGATCTACAGTGGAGCTAGAAAGTGATGCTCAAGGTGAAGATCAAAGCTCCCCTGAGGAGAATAGCAGCCATTCCCAGTGACAGCGAGTCCCGGAGCTCCTCCTCCAAGGAGAACAGTCAAGTTCGCATCAGGAAAACCATCCTCAGCAAGCTTCTTGAAAGTCAACAGCATTGCTGTCTGTATCCTCTTTCACTGCATTACAGAAGAAAGGTTCTAATTGGTGAATTGACTTTATTTACTTGGGACATTAAAAGGGGGGATTGGGAATATTTTCCTCTTCTTCCTTGGGATCTGTCTGCCTGCAGGAAGTATGAATTCCCCAACTTTGTGCTTTGCTTCTTTGACACTGGTCTGAACTTCTTATGGGGAGTCTTTAGTTTTCTAGCACTGAAAATAAAAGGATTGTTGGGCATGTCTAGTCTTGGACTTCCATATCAAACATTCTAGCTGCATTTTCCTAGATTAGCTTTATGCATCATAAGGCAATATTTTGTTTGTTGTGTACATTTTTCTCATCTTTTTTCTTCATTAAAATAAGACGAGAGTATATTACTTTCTGAGTCCTTTTTCCCAGTCTCTCAGCACTCCAACTAAAATAGCCCTCTTTCACTCTCTGTTGCTTTGTTTTGCTTTATTTTTCAATACTTATCAACATTTGAGCTAAAGTATTGTTTACTATTAGTTTTCTTTGCTAAATATAAGGCTTGTGAGTGTAAGAAGTTTGTTTTAGCTCTACTTCTATTGCTTGGAACAATTCTAGGCTCACAGTAGTTATTCAGTGTGTATTCATGAGATGATTGTTGAAGGAAAGAATGGGAGAAAATTTTCCATATCCTCTAGGGGTTCAATTTAGACTCTTGTAATAGTATTGTGTTTTATTACAAACATGTCCGCTCTCAGTTATCAAGGCTAAACTTAATTTTTTTGAAGACGAAACATAGTAAAAAGTAATAATAGACAAATCATAGGTTGAAAGTTAAAATAAGTACAAATCATAAAAATTCTGCATACTGGAGTCTATTTTCAATTGAAGTTTATAATAACTATTATCAAGTTGTGTCCACTTCAATTTAAGAACATTCTTCTTGTCAATTAGAAGTATAGAATAATTTGAATATTGGAATTGAAGCAGAAAATCAGAGATTTTAAAAAAAATCTTAAAAACAGAGAAAAATTATAATAATGCTTCCATATAGCATGGATTCAATGGGCCTGATTGATCTTCTAGCTTCTGAGAGAGTCACAAAGATCAGGCTGGAATGATCACATTTCATGTCCTTGGCCTCAGTCACTGGTGAAGGGATGAATTCAAGATCCACAATTTCTTGATCAATGTTAATGCTAAGAATTCTGTTAACACTCTTGGGATTAAAGTGTGCATTTTAGAAGGAGTTTATCTACTCTGTAGCATATAAGACTATACCTGCCACTGGCCACCTGACTAGAGAAAGAACAACCCATGGAAAATCAGTTCTCCAAAAAACAATTTTCTGAAATTAAATTTCCCAAATGAAAAGTCACTTTGACAAAGCTACCAATTTCCAAAAATCTTATTTCTTCTAATAATTTATGAAGGTTACCACAATTTATACTGGGTAGGATGCTTTTAAAAGCTTTTGAAAGGTCCTAGTTTCTATTTTTCTTTATATAAATGTTTTAAATCATGTTCTAACTGGCGAATTGTGAGAGTTATAACTGACTTATTCATATATATGTTTTTTTGAAAGCAGTATTTCATCATCAATAGCCAATAACATTTCATGTGAAAACTTTCTTCTATTTATTTCAAATCTTTCTAACATCTTTTTTTGTACCCTCAGTATTTTGGCATTGCCAAGATTACTTTGCAAATCTACATGGCATTTAAACCTTAATTTATTTCTGAAATGTGGCAGTGATATTTAATATTTAGTGTGACTTTTCCTTTTGCTTTCTAGTTAATTAATAGTTTAGACAGAATTTTAGGATTTTAGCAAATTTTTTATTCTTCAAATTTTTGTATTCTCCTTTCATATATGTCAGATCTGACACAGTAATCGTGTAGTACATCACAGTATTAATAGTAAATGTTTCTGGCCATCCTAATTTTTAAAAGACTGCTTTTGAATAATTTTACTTTTTAACGTCAGCTCTCATAGTGAATAATTTTCAAGTTCATATATCCAATTATTTATTCTGAGGAACCTGAAAAACATTTCATTCATTTTCTTTACTTTTAGATATTTTAGTTTTCTTCTGCTAATTCCTCAAGTGGCACACCAGCCTGCTTTATCTCTAGCAATCATTTACCAAAATTTCCAAAAAGAAATTGTCATTATACAAATTTATATTCATGGAATTGGTTGTAGTAAAGAGAATTTTGCTGAAATGTCCTAAAATCTTCTTTTGACCAAGAGGAGAGACTTGCTAAGAATGAATTTAATGTAGAATTGAAAGATACAGATTGCTGACAGCCTCATTTGAACACCTGAATCCTGCTGTGCTTAAAGATAGAGTTTGCAAATTGGGTTCCCAGGGATGCAAAATGTGAGCTGGAGAGTCACATGTGGAAAGTATATTAGACAGTGCTCTTGAAAGCAAGGCCTGCAGGAGGGAAGAGATGGAAGCTGGATTGGGCAAAAGGGAAAGCTGGGCAGTGGTGCAGCCTCAACAGGGACTGCAGACAATCCTGCTCTTTCCCATGATGAAAATGCCTTTGCCTGAATCTAGCTAACTAGTATCAAGGGACCAAGAAAACAGGATTATAATTAGAAATCTGCATAAGAAACATGGATCAAGGACGAGAGGTACAGGCTTTTTTCTTTTAATAGTAAATTCTTAGGAATCTTGCACAGTGGAGGATTTTTTTCCTAGTGATTTTTCATGCCTCTGAGATGTAAGGTATCTCTCCCGGGGAATGTGTTAGACAGAATCACAGTGTCAATTCTATCCCCAAAGCCCTAATTTTCCAGTACTGTTATTCACCATAACTTTATCATAACAAAATGTAATTTCCCTTATTTTCTAGTTCTTCTGCAAGGCTCACATCAGAATCTGTATGAACTGTAGCTTCCATGAAGCTTTTCTTGCTTTTGACTATTACAACTACACTTACATTGTCTCAAAAGATGAATGGATGCATGAATATTTCCACTGGACAGAACTTAGACTATTTGTGGAAGGGAGAGTCTTCAAATAGGGTTTGCCCTTGTATCACATACAGAGTGGACCTGTTTTCATTTTACATGAAGGCAATTCCATTTGTCTCTGAGTAACTTGAAGAAGAATATAGCTAACAGGTGTCACAGGTGGGCATATAGAATCTTATATAGTGCACCACAAAGCAAACTTTTACAAATTCTTTGAGCATATTTATCCCTCTACTCAAACTTTCTCATACACATAATTATCATGGATCGGGTGGGTATTCAGCTACAGACACTATAATAGGTACTGAAGAAACTGGAGTAAGACAAAATATTTGAGTATTTGGAGTTTATGAGAAGAGTATGAGAGAAGAGGTGGTAAACAAGTCAGGGAGATAATTTAAAACAGTGATAAATGCTATCTGGGAAATACAACATGGTAGTGGAAAGAGATAGCGACTTCAGATAGTGTGATTAGAAATGGCCTTGATGGGACACGAGCTAAAAACTGTACAACAGGGGGGTTGGCCATTTCAATGTCTCAGGGAAGAGAATTGGACCACAAGAAATAAATAGGAAATAAGGGAGAGGGGTAGGTAGGAGCTGAATCATATATGACCTTATAAACAAAAATAAGACATTTTTATTTTCTGATTGAAATAGGACTCTAATGGAGTTGTTTTAGTAAGGGAATCATGTAATCTGATTCACAATTTAAAATGATCACTTTGGATCTGGAGGATACAAGGTTGTCAAAGCATAAGAGAAATGGCAGAGAGACAGGTTAGCTTTTGTTGTGACCCAGGAAAGTGGTGAAGATGGTTTGAAATTGTAGATTTTCCACAAAGCGAGTGAGAAGGGGTAGAATTAAGATATGTTTTGGAGATACAAGACTGAGTTATATTTGTGATGATGGTAGGGAAGGACATAGTGAGGCTTCCAATTCTTCCTTCCTCCCTTCAAGCAGTCTCCTCATAAGGTGCTTGCTGTTTCTTCCACGTCTCCTCTAGGTCACGTTAGTAATGACTCCCTTGAAAGTGCTGCTGTCTTTGGAGCCATTCTGTGGGAAGACATTCTTTGTCTGTCTGGCCCAGACTGGTTTCCTCCTGAGAAGCAGTCTGAGAAGGATTTTGGTAACTGCATCTTTACATCTTGATGACACTGCGTTATATTTACCTGCTTATGCTCTTACTGTTATGGCTGCCTTAAATGGTTTCACCTGTTTTTCTTGCCTTCTCAAAGCCTCTCTCACCTTTAAGAAGACATTTTTATGCTTGAAATGTTTACTTTTTAATTTAGTTTTCTCCATTGTCACCACAGAATTAATGACTGTTCCTCTATAACCTTTTTAAAAATCTGTATCTAATATTTTTTTTTAACATTTTTTTTTTTTTTGGTACCTGGGATTGAACTCAGGTCCTTGCGCTTGCAAGGCAGGTGGCGGAACCACTGAGCTAAATCCCCAGCCCCTGTATCTAATATTTTATCAGAGCATCTGACCCATTATATCCTTATTGCTTAAACTTTTTCTTAAACAAATACACCATTAGAATATAAACTATTCAAAGGTAGAGGAAATGTCTGTTATGCTCCTCATATTCTTAGCACAGAGCCTGGCACGTTGTAGGCATTGATGAAATACTTGCTCTAAACATTAAAGGCACTGTATTAATTACTTCTATTTGAATTTATTTTATTAGATAACTACTTATCAAATTAATCAAAATATCACTAAATAGCATTTAAATATCATTTTTATTAAAACAGATAACCTATGTGTTTAATGTTCATTTTTGCATTGTGTTTTACCAGTCACTGAATTCTTTGCTTTACTGGAACTACCAAATGGCTCAAAAAGTTAAACTTTATATGTTTACTGTGGAAAAACAGATGATTATTAATTGACCTCCAGTTTTATTCCCCGGACCTATTAATATTCTTAAAAGCCTCAGCTCTGTGCTGCTGGACAGAAAGTTGTCAAGTTTATTGCAATGTTGCCATGTGAACTCTTTTAAAGGGTGGAAGACAGAGGAATAACTAGACTTTTTTTTTTTGAGAAGCGCCTTGCTTCTAAAAAACAACTGCAGAGATGCTGATGGTGACAGTGATGTCATGTGTGTAGAGTGAATCAAGATATTTAGATACAGATTCATTTCCTGAAGATGTGCATTTTTTAAATTGTGAAAGATTTGGCTTTTTATTTCTTTTAATTTTGGAAGATATGCTTATTTTAAGCAAAAAGACTGGAGGAGAAAAACAATTTGATGATTCAGATTCAAATGGGAGAGGCACTAGTGTGTGTCATATTTTGGCAGGAAGGAATAGAGGAGTAAATACACCTTTGACATTTCTTTCACATTTTCTCAAGTCGGTGATTGTGCTAACTTGAAGGTGAACTAGGGAAAGCATAAATTGATAGCGTATGTTTTAAATCAGTAAATTTGTTAATGGGTCAAGTAAGAATTTTTCTATGTTAATCACTGAAAGGAAACCAAAATAATTATATTTTTGAACAAGAATAGAATTGAGAATTGTGCCACTACCACTAACATCTAAAGAAATGTGTAAATTGGAGTAAGTCTATGATTATATTAGAGTCTGATTCGGCCTTACTGTTAATACATATTGGGAACAAGCTGGTATTAGCTCATCTTTAAAAAAAACTATCTCTTAACAAAACTACACTAGCTTGGTTTCACTGCTTCTTTTTACACCAAAAGTCCTCAAAAGAGTTATCTGCACTTTGAGTCTCCTCTCTTTGTATCTCTCTTACATTCGCTCTTCACAGGCTATTGCCACTCCACATCCCACCAAAGTTGCTTTTATGAAGGTCAACAAAGACCCTCAGGCACTAAATCCAATTCTCAGTCCTCATCTTACTTGACCTATTAGCAGCATTTTACACTGTCGGGAATTCCTATTTCTTGAAAACTCTTCATTTAGCTCCCAGGATACCATGCTCTCCTGGATTTCTTTCTGTAATACTCTGAGTCTTCTCTCTTCACTTTTTTTGATTTGCCCTTATTTATCTTGACCTCTTAATGTTGCTACGGCTGAGAACTCAAACGCTGCACCTCTTCTCTAGCCTTGCTACCTTGCTGAATCCACAAGCCTCACAGCCTAAATAAATCCAGTGTTGACAATTGACAGGTTTTGACAATTTCTTTAGATGAACTCAGTAAAGATCATACACATTTAAGATCATTGAATATTGACAGTAATTTGTAATGGGTTATGTGGAAGTTTATATAACTTGCAAATTTCAGGAAATTCAGAGACATTTTATTTTTTCATTATTATAGATGCTTATATGCAAGCATGTTAGTTGAACATTTATTCTTGAATAGACTCACGCTATCTACACCATTTAAAATCATAACTGTTAAATTATGATTTATAGGTATATATCTTATTTCTTAGAAGTAAAAAAGTCAAAATACTTTTCTTAGGTTTATGAACTTAATAATGGTTTGTTTTAGTGAGTAGTTTGGAAGAGTAACACTTTCTTTTAGCGTTTTCTATTGTATACCTCTCTTTTTCCTAACAAACAATTATTGTTTTTTTCCCTGACCCCAGTTTCACTGATTCACCCTCCGTTGTAGCAATTTAAAATGGTGCCAAGGAAAGATGCTTGTCCCTGTCTTGAATCTGTCAAGCTGTTAACTAGTTTGTTCTCAGGTGTCTGCTGAAGATGAGGCAGGTTTTCCACAGATGTGTTTGAGGGACTATTTGGCTAGTTTTTTTCCTTTCCTTTTTTCAAATCACAGTTTTCAGTTACCAGAGGGTCCTGACCAAGAGGACGTAATAGTTTTGCTCTTTGTACTCTAAATATTTTGCTATGTTGCCATCTTTATATATAGTAGTAACTTCACATTTGTTGAGCAGAGGCAACCAGGGCTTCAGAATAATTTATGGTCTAAATGCAGCTTGTAATAGCAGAATTACTTCTTGTGCTTAGAAATTAATTCAGAAATCACTGTCTAGAGTGTAATGACTTACCATTAATTTTGAACCATGTTGTAGAACCTAAGAGTATTAATTAAGAATTATGGCATAAGGCCAAATAGAATCCAGTTAAGTTTCATGTTGCAGCAAAACAACCACTTAGTGAAATATTTTAACTATCGTCAGCATTTTAATATTTTCAGGGCAAGTTGTGAGTGATATTGTTTAATGCCCGAGGGCTTGAATCATACCAACACCATATAAGGAGTGATCAAAATTATAGTGCATGCTTAAATTTAAATTTTATTTCATAAAAGACACATTGCCATTAATTCCCCTTCAAATACTCCCTCTCACTTCAAACATATTTATCCCATTGTTCTTGCCTCTTTCTGTAGAAGTTCTGGAAGCCTTTCATGAGTGTCTTTATGAAGTATGATTAAAAATACCATGAATGCTTCTGCCAAGTGCCATCCAATGGAAAGGCAGGCACATAAAAACATTATAGTGGGTCCTCAGCCACCTTATTCACTGGATCTGGCCATGCCACTTCTAGGTCTTTCCTAAAATCAAAATGACCATAAAAGGTAAATGTTTTGAATCAGTTCAGGACAATGAGCTGACACAACAACACAACTAAAGGCATTTAGGAAAGAGGACTCTGGAACTGCTTCAAATAGTGGCACAAATGATGGGATAAGTGTGTTTGAAGTGAGGGGAGTATTTTGAGGGGGAATAATGGCAATGTGTTTTTACTGTATTACGTTTTTAAAACATTAAAATGTTCACTGTATTTTTGGTCATACCTCATGTATTGTTCTACAGGTTGGAAGGGCCAATAGAAGAGTATTTTCCCTTTTATGAACATTTAAAAAAATCTAGAAGAAATATTAGGTCCAACTGAATAGATTTGAAGTTAACTGAGGTTTAAAATGGAGGATTTTATAAAACAAGTAATTTTTAAAAGTTAAATTAATTTGAAAAAATACTGAGTAAATAATTGGACTTTTATCATATTGAGGCAGTATAGATTCACGGGCTGTTTACAGAACATGTTGTCTAGCCACACAGTGTATTACCTCTGAAGGAGGAGCTCAAAATCTTTCCCTTTCTACTCTAGGTAGTAGGAATAAGAGATTCATACAGTGTTCGGGATGCTAGCCATGTGGTAGTGAGATATCTAGGCCAGAATTCTAAGACAAATAAAAAAGAGTAATAATTACATAAGCAAAATAATGATAATTGTTAAAAGAAAGTAAAACAGAGTCATGGGATAAAAAGTAAGGTGACATGCAAATATCTGAAGATCCAAATGTTTCCAAAAGAAGACAGCACAGAAAGTCAGCAGCTGGATAGAAAAAACAATGTTGTGTGTAGCAAGAGAGCTATTGGCCATTTCCCACTGTTGACTATGCAGAGTTGTTCATGTAAGCCATCTGTTATGGTTTAAATATGAGGTATTCTCCAAAGGCTCATGTATGGAGGAGTTGATCCCCAATACTTGTCTGTTGAGTGATTAATTCATTAATGAGTTCATAGCCAAGTGGACCATTAAGAGGTGGAGGCAGTAGATCATTGGAGGTGTGCCTCGCAAGAGTATATCTTGTCCCTGGCCCTTCATCTCTGGCTCTTTGCTCTCTGCTTCCCTGCTTTGCTCCACTACACCCTTCCACCATAATGTTCTTCATCACCAGAAGTGCACAGCAATGGAACCCAGCCAACCACAGACTGAAACTATGAGACAAAATATACCTCTTCTCCTTTTATCTCAGGTATTTTTTCACAGCTACGAAAAGATGACTAACACACTATCTTTAACTAAAGCCCATGAACCATTAAACAGATCTTGCAGCTTGGCCACCCTATCACTGTCTGTCTAAAGACAAAGGGAGTTTCTCAAATGTAAAATACCAAGTATTATTGTAATTATATTTTGTCCTTCTTGCCGGTATGAAAAGGAAATCTACTGGAGAGTGGGGCTATTGTGTAGAAAATATTTTAAACCACTAATCTACATAATACCCCCAAGAAAGAATAATTTGATAGTTTAACTATCTTAGTAAGCAATTTTATAGATCTCAGGAAGTGCCTAGTCACAAAAAATTGGCACTCAAAAATCAAAATAATTTTTATTATGTCATTTATGAAAGCTGAATTCCCAGATAGTTGTTGGAATTACTTTGTTCACATCATGGGTTGTAAAGTTAATGAACACTTGTTAGCAAAGAAGCACTTTATTGTGGATGTCTCCTTAACCCTGCCCTGAGGTACAGAGGACTTCGTAACTTAAGCAGGTGGGAAAGCAGGGAAAATGGAACCACGCTGTCTTTGACAAAGATGAATTTTTAGACGGGGACTTGCAGGTCAGAATGAACTTCATGTCTAACACCCTTCAGATCAATTCCTAAGTGAGTTGGGCTTTGTATTCACGTTGAGGTGGAATAACTCCTCTGGTAGTAGTGGGTGGAGTTGTGACACTTCATACCTGTTCATACTTGTGATTTCAACTGTTTAAATTGTTTCCATTTCTACTATAAGGATTGTTTTACTTTAATTAAAAACTTTCAGTCCCAGTAGGCCTCACATGCACTGATTCAGTAATCCATATACTCTGTGCATGGTTTTAAATTATGTCTATAATTTCAGTTTGTACCCTCTGTGGCTAGACAGGTGGTCATCAGGAAAGCTAGCCATAAATATGGCTGACTCAGGACAATTCAAATAGCATATCATTTTCAGATATAGGTATCATGTTAAAAAGAAACATCCTTCTTAGATCCTGTGAGCTAAGGATTTTTTTTTAAAATGAGGAGTACCTGGAAAAAGAAATGAAGCCTGAGAGCAACCCTGACTTTATTTAAGTGAAATGAATGTCCTGTTATAGAGAAGGAATATTTCAATCTTTTTGAAGAGGTAAATGAGAAGCCATGTTTCACTGTCAAGATGTATCTTGCACATTTGATGGAAAATTATTGAAGAGAAGCAGTAACATTTCAGTGTCTCAAACCTGTTAGGAAGTGAGAGCAGTTTCTTTCCATGGAATTGTTACTGTGAAAAAACAGACTGGCTTGTAACACTGAGGTGCCTGATTTCAAGTCCACATTTATATTGGGTCTTCAGTAAGGTGTGGAACTGTAATAGGATGTGGTGGTTTGATATAAGGTAGTTTATAAATCTGACTCTTAAAAGCCCATGACATTCCATTGAGAATTCTCTGCTGATTTTTCTCAGGTAAGAAATATGCGAGTGTCATTATTACACACTCTAAGTCGTTAAACAAATATAAAGCAATTACTATTGTATGGGCTTATTTCCTGAGCATCCTTGCTATGGATTATCTTTGGCAAGTTTAAATTTGTGGAAAAAAGATCATAGATATATAAACCATCTTTAATTACCTTGGAGTACAGCTGTTCTACTCACGTTGTTTTCAGAAATGAGATAGGAATAAGACTAATTATAATAAGACTCAAGGCTCCTGGGATTGCTTTTCCTTGGGTAAGATTTCTGGAAAATACCAATTTATCTGATTTAATGTCTGCAAGAAAGTAATTTTCATCCTATAACTAGTTCTTCTACAGATATTTTTGTTGCTTTACAAAATTTTCAGTGTTTTGCAGTCTGTAATTACTATTTTGCTGACACATGAATAAAGATCTGTAGTGATCACAATATATTCCCAAAGCATGCTTACTCTTTGTAGACTCCACTTATTATATCAAATAAATTCTAATTCTAATGCAACTATTAAAATCATCATATTAAATTTGTTTTTGATGTAAAAATTTAAGGTATTTTATTTTATTGGAATAAATTATTTCCTTTTCTCTTAAATTTAAATTTTATTACTTTCATATATGAGTTGACATAGCAGTTAACATTTTTGTAGGCATTATTTGAATATGTCTGGTTCATTTTTTAAGTTTTAGAGCCAATGATATGTGATTATTTTCAGGCCTTTGGAAAACTCATAGATTATGTGTTTGCAATGTCTAATATAAAATACATCCCTGAGTGTGCAAAGCTGATCTAAACTATTGCTAGTCAACACAAATGTGTAATTCAGTCACTGCAATGTTAGTGTCATGGTTTTATTTAAAGTGTGTAAGTGTTTGCTTTTATTTTTGTAAGATATGATACTGAAATGTTTGGGCCTGTTGAGACAAAAATGCTGTCACCTTGAGGGTCTTGTAACTGACAAAATTAGTATTAAAATCCCAGGTTAAAAAATGCTTAACATGGAAAAAGTATACTTGAGTATCAGTTTTTCAGTCTAACACATAAAATTCTCATTGGTTAATCATACAACACACACATAAGAATGCACAACTTTTTAAAGATGATCATGTTGTGTAGCCCATTTTATATACAAGAGGCTCCCTGCTCTCACCCTGACACACTATGAACACTGCAGAGTAAAAAAATAAATAAAAGGTTGAACCTTGTGGATCAAAGATGAGGCAGGCGATATAAAACGGATTAAAGGTAAAATGAAGATAAATTCCTGAAAGCAAACAAAGGCATGGGAAAATGCAAAAAGCTTTCAAGGTTAAATAGAGTGATAATCTCAAAAGCCAAATGAATTTAAAGTTCTTTGCAGTGTTATCACAACCTTTCACAAATAAGACCTTAAAGAGATACCTGGGTAAATATGATGAGCTGCTGCAGTAGTTCACCACAAGAAGACCGTATTTATAATCTAATTGCTTCTCTCTTGCAACTGTTTATGTAAAAACCTCTCAGCTTGAGACTATTTTAGTGAATTGCTGATATTCAGATCATCTCAGTACCATGCATATTTTATTTTCTATTCAGGTCAGTGACCCTGTTAAATGTAGGCACCATTAGTTAGTCAAAGACTGTTTAAATTCTCTAAATGTGTCTTGCACCTTGATTGAGTTCTGTGCCTGTCAGGCTGAGGTTTGAGTTTAGAACTGCTAGTTTCACTGTGGCATTAGCCGAAGATGTTCTTTCTCCTCCCGTTCATTTTTTGTGTGCACTTCCTGGGTACTCTTTGGTCATTTATGGCTTGGTCAGTCAGGGACTTGCTACTCGATGACCAGTATAAGTCTTTTGTTTCATATCCTGGATGATTCGGTGGGTTATCAGGGCCTGCCCATTTGTAAGTAAAAAGCTGTGAGTAAAATCATGGTGAGCCTTTTAAAGTCCATCAGATGGGTGAAAAGCTGTTTAATCCACATGTAATATTTAGGAAACATCCTGGCAGAATTTTGGTTGTGTGAAAAATGACAAGTATGTATGGTGCAATGAATCCTGGCCACTGAGTCTTATTTTATACTGGTGCCAAGTCACTAGTGTTCAATAATGTTACATTTGATTTTGTAAAAATAGGATAATTGGGGTGCTCACTTTGGCAGCACATATACTAAAATAGGATAATTGGGAAGGAGATAGCAGAAAAGATTGTATAAAACATCTTAAATTGATTGCTAAAACTTCTTTATAAGGTCAGATAGCTCTTTCTATAGTTTCAAATGAATTATGGTGGCATTGTTTATTTTCTAGTAGAAAATATATCATGTGGGAAGTTTGCAATTTAATGATATTGTAGATAAGAAAATGATCATATCCAAAGTTAGTTTGTGCAGACTATAATGAGTAATTTACTCCAGAACTGAACACATGAATTTTGTTTCCAAGTGGATTGTAGAGTTATTAACATGGAGAACGAAGGGAAATAATTCATGTTAAAATGATTGTTAAAGTCCATGACAGTGGAAATGCAAAGAAGACAGATTATTTCAGCCATCTCATTATTTGTGAGATGTGAGTGAATTTTGAAAGCAGAGCATTACAGTTAAAAAAAATTCCAATAGAGATATGAATATGTGTCCACTAGTGTTATTTATTATTATTGTTGTTGTTGAGATAGGAATTAGAGCAGAAATTTATTAGGTTATGTTGACTGCTAGCTTATGCAGCTGATGTTGGACCTGGGAAACAGTTTCCAGATAACTAGATTAGTAAGTATAGTAATCTTCTGAGAAAAAACACAGCAGAGATTTATCCTGGGTAGGGTGGGGCCTGGGAGAGCTCAGATAAGACTGCAAATAATAATAGTGTCACTGAACTCTTATTCTGAACCAATTAAAAGGGGCCCAGTTTGGATGTAGGAAATTTTAGATCATTTAAAACAGTGTTTCTCAGTGTACTTTAGGGTGGATGAAAGATGATATATGAAGGTACTGTGTATGAGAAAAACATTCAATAATACTGAGCTGCATAGAAAGAGAATTGTAATTGCATTTTTTTCTAATTAGAGTAAGGAGAAAAAACTTAATTACAGTAATGAGATAGAACTTAAGGTGCTAATATGTCCATAGAGCAGGTGTTGGCATCTAGCTAGACATTTATGACTTTTTTAAAATGACATGTGGCATTGGTTTTTTATTTATAGTAGTGATAGTAGCTGTGTTTCTAAAGAAAATTTACTTCTAAAAAGAGTGATCTATTTAAACTAAAATATTAAGTATTTAAGTGTATATCTCATAGAGATAAGATGTAAGTCATGACTGCAATGTGGGAATGGAGGGAGTTTATTGCACATTGATCTAAAGAGGTGTTTCAAACTTGCTTTAATTTATGAAAGATTCTGGGGAAGTTTGGCCAACTGCACATGCCAAAAACTCTCCAGTATACTTTCTTTGTGTTAAGAACACAAAGGGGGATGCAAACTCCCATTTCCATTGTCCAACACTTAGAAAACAATTAGAAAGTTGAAGTGGCACTTTGTGCCTACTGTGGAGATATGAATTCCAACAAGCCGCTCCTGAAATCAAAGAGAAAGTTAATACTTTCTTCACCACTAGACCTCATTTTTCCCATTTGTGCATATTATTTTACCATAGTATTGCTTATAGTATGAAGAGAAAACAATGGTTTCTCCATTATCTGTATCACATATACAATTTATTATACAGGTTGGGCAGTTGAAAATAAGCTATTTTGATTAAATTTAGTTGTTAAGTAGCTAAAAGATTTGATCTTAAACAATAATCCCAGATATATTCCCCGATCTTCAATAAATCATACCATACATATGTGTCAAGAATGTTGCATTGAGGAGGGTGTGACTGTTGAACAGTCTGTGATGTATTTGGCAGGAGTTCATTTCCTTACTCTGACTCCCATTTCCACTTTTCTTCCCAGGGCAAGGTCATCTAAAAAAATCATACTCAGCAAGTCATATGACATTTCAGCAGGTGGGTGACTCGTAAATTTAGAGGTTGCTGCTTAAGTGGACAGTGAGTGTAAATGGATTATTTCATGGGTACTTTGGAGCCTTTGATAACTTTTTGTAAAGATGATTTGATGTATTGAGAGGTTTGGTACAGGTGATTTATTTACTACATTTCTCTTCACCCTCTGCACCATGGACATCAAATAATTACTTGAGTGCCAACTAAATCTAGAAATGGCTGTGTTGAGTATGATATAGAAATAAAAGGTTACTGGATAAAAGCTATATAAAAATATCAAAATGACTTATTTCTACATCTACTGCACTGTGCTGATAACAAATAAGGTCCAAAACAAATCCCAACAGATTATAAAGTGGAATTGGCTATTTTCATGTTCTTGCTCCACTCTACCCCTAAATTATTTTCTCCTCTGTGTACTTTTTTTCTTTATTTTGGTTATATATTAAAGTTAATGGTATATACATCTGTATTTTTGGATAGATCTTAAGAGTCTGTGTAGTATACATCTTATTCAACTCCCAAGAAAATGTCTTACCTATAGAAGCTTTTCAATATTTTTTTCAGCTGAATCTTGTGAAATGCTAATCTTGCATCAAGAAGTAGCCAAATTGCCTGGAGCCTAGGATGTCTGTCCAATATTTCCCAGTTTTTTTTTTTTAAAAGATACTTGGTGTCTCTATGTGTTAATTTCTTTAGCTGTGAAGTGAGATAATAGGAGTACCTGCCTGTTAGAATTTATGTGAATATTGAATGAATAAGTTGAATAAGTATATACTATTCAGAGTTTAAACAATGATTAAAGCCATACAAAAAGGGGCTAATAAATTTTAGTTATTTTGTTTTGGTTGTAGTGGCCTAGCATCTTTTCAGGAAATACTAAAAGAGTTACTGATTGCTGCAATGGAAAGGAAACCACTGAAATCCAGGATTAGAGATTTTCATCTTGCTTCTGTCAGATTTATGTAAACCTAGCCTGACCAGGATGCTTTTCTGTGCTCCAGTTTCCTCATTTGTAAATGAGATTGTTTGGACTTGATAGCCTCAAACTTTTCATACTTTATCAGTCTATGACTATTATTTTTTGCTGTCAATGGAAGAGTGTTTTCAAAATACAAGTTAATATATTGAAATCTAGAAGGAAATTTCATATTCTATATAGAGTTAAACAAATTTAAGATATTATTAAGACATTTATAATTGAAGAGTATTTTGATGCACACATATCTCATTTAAATAAGTGAAAGTAAGATGCATGCTGATTTTATACAACATTTTTCCATCTGCTTAGTAAAGGTACGCTTGATCTTGTCCTTTTAGGTAAAGTTATTAAGCCAAATATTATTATAGTTGAATAAAATTCCACACAATTTTAATACATGTATCATTGCCCTTGAGAAAGTTTAGGTATTTGAATGTATTTGGTGACTTTGAATCCATTATGCTTTTGGGTATATAATTGATGGATAGTTAACTTATGATTCTAGAATTCTCTCCTTTACCCAGATTCCCAAAAAAGTTGACATTTAAATTTTTGTGACTGGGAAGTGGAACTGACCCATTCCTCTGGATTGTCTTGAAAGCCTGAGGTAGAAAATATTACAGTGGCTCTTTCTTGACTCTGAATCACATCACATCCCATGAGTGATTAAACCTTCTCTTTAATCCACACACTGAGTGAGTATAACCCTTTTCATTCCCCTCTGTTGAGTTGTGACAGGTGACATTTAGTGCCATTTCTCATAGCCCCACCCCCTACCTCCATTCTTCATCCCTTTCAGGTCTGATCTCTTCCTTTCCATACCACTGGAACTACTTTGGCAAGGGATAAAGACTTTAAAAGTTGTTAAACCCAACAGATGTTTTCAGCATTTTTTCACTCTACTGGTTTAGACAATATTGTTGCATTAGCCTTCTTTAAACTATATATATATATTATATATATATATTATATATATATAAAATCTCCTTTGTTTTGAGTATTATTATTCTAGACAGGTATGGTTGGTAGAAATATTATAGGATGCCAGACAGGGCTAGGCTCTCAAAGGAGTCAGTGCAGAAGATGAAAACACATTGTAACTGTGGCTGAAGGCACACGGATTGGAGGCCAGGCCTCAAGATAAAGAGGAAATGACCAGGCCCAGAGGATAAGTGGTAACACCTGGCCTAATGAAGTCTAGATAGATATCGGTCACCCTAGTGGGTGATCAAGACCTCCATATCTATCCCTTCCTAAAAAGTTCTTTGTTCTTTCCATGTACACTTGCTTCGTGACTTGCTTCCCCTTGGATCAGTATTACCTAAGTGGCTATACTTATAATCTTATTGGTTGATCATAATTTTGTCCCATGTTGTACCCGCCTTGTGATTTTGCTGTATGAAACTCCCCCTGTGAAGTCACTGGCAACATGTTCAACAACAAATCTCTCCCTCTCAATAAATATTTCCTACTCTTTTTTTTGTTTTTGAGGCAGGGTCTTGCTGTGTAGTTCAGGCTGTCCTTGAACTCACTATGTAGCCTAGGCTGGCCTCAAACTCTCGGTGATCCTCCTGCCTCAGCCTCCCGAGTGCTGGGATTACAGGTGTGCACTATCATGCCTGGTTAAGTGTTTCCTACTCTTCTGTTGTTCCTTAGAATTCATTCTTCAATTTTGGGGAACATGAACTTGGAGTTTCTGACATCTAGCAGGTTGGGAGTTATATTATTTCCCTTATATCATTTGGGGGCCCTATAACATCATTATTACCTTTTTTGTTTTTGGCTTTCTCACTGATTGATCCTTCTTATTTGAGTTATTTTACTATGTTTTGAACTTCAATTTCATCTTTTCTCAAATTATCAAAAACAGAATATCCTGTGAGCTCCATTTCTTATTAGCACTCTATTCTACTATCATTTTCCCCTTAAATAATGCTACTGCCTTGCCATTGTAAAACCCATCTTTCTGTTTTCTTTCCTTTGCCCCAAGAGTAGGTTCTGTAGAAAGTAGCCAGAATAGGATTATTAGAACATAAATCATATTATTTTTTCCCATATGAACTTTTAATGACTTCTAGTATTATTCAGAGTAAAAGCTAAAGTCTATACCCGGCCCCAAAGGTTTGATCTAGCCTCTAGTTATTATTTCTGACATCACTTCCTCTCTTTCTCTTTCTTGATTAAATTTCTTCATTCATACGGTCTCTTGTTACATCTTAAATATTCCAAGTACACTCTTACCTTAGGGCCTTTGCATTTGCTGTTTCTTCTTCCAGAAAAAGTTTTTTTCAAAGGTATTCTCATGACTCATTTTCTTACTGAAAATCTCTGCTCAGTAATCACCTTCAAACTACAGAACTTCCAAACCACTCTATTTAAATTAACAGCTTTCTGCCACCACCTTACCTCATCTGCTTTTTCTTCATCTTATTATACAATTGGTGACTGCTAAATATTTCGTCTTGACTTTTCTTCTAAGCTTCCTAATACACATTTATACTTAATCATCCCATAACCAACTTGCACGCACATGTCCAAAGCTGAGCTCTTTTTATGTGTTTGTAATACTCAGCTGCTTGAAAATGGAACAAAACCTGTGGACTGAAGCTTTTATGCAATTATTTATATTATTTTTGCACCTGTAACACTCTTTCACCTGCTAATTCCTACTCATGCTGCAAGATCAGATTTCATTTCTTCTTATAGCCTTTCATTAACAGGATTCCCACCCTCAGAGTTGTTCATTGTTCCTCTTCTGTTTCCGTAACACCTTGAGCTTATCTTTAAACACTGTATGTATTGAATTATAGTAATATGATTCCTTTAATTATCTCTGTCCCTGAATAAACTAATCTCCTTAAATATAGATATTGTGTTCTACCTATTTTTCTATTCTCAACACTGTAGTATTGCCAGCATAGCAGACATTCTAGAGTGTTTGTTAAATTGATCAATGTTCCACAGGGAATGACAGATTGTTGAAGAGTCTACTAGTTAATAAGGAAAGAAGAGAAGAGGCAAGGAAGAAAAGAACTGTGTGACTAAGCTTAATGTATTATCAAGGTCAGTACAACTCCAGAAATTTGAGGGTTTTTAGGTTCAAAGTGGTCAGAGTGGGAATGGGGTGAAATAATGTTGACTTGGAAATGCTATCATTGGTCATGGATGCCTTGGAAGAGTAAAAGGATAAAAAGTTAAAAAAAAGAGCCTCTTGTTTTAAAAGCTTCATAGCATAGTGCTCTGTTGCTGTTCCAACTTTCACAGTGGGATTTTGGTAGAAAGACAGATCACACCACAGTACATTCTCAGGAGACCTAGAGTCATCTTGCTTACAGAAAGAAAATAGAGAGCAACATCGTGTTTCAGAGAAACATCATGAATAAATGACTTAGAGGATGAGCCTTAGTATATTTTAAATATACAGATAATTGGATAATAGATTCATTCAATGCATGTATGTTTTAAAAATCTTTTTCTAGTGGCAAATAAGAATATGTTGAATTGAAGTTTAGACAATTCAGTGGCTGATGTTTTCATAGCTAGTGGTTACAGAATTGGAATGAAAGTCTGTTTCTGATTCCAAGTATTTTAAAAAAATTTCTTCAGAGAGAAATGAGTCTAAAGACATATATTCAAGCATTGATGGCTTTATTCCTTGCTATCAGTCAAGCAACCTTTTTTGTATTCCATTTCCTGATCATTAAAATGAGTATAATAAAATTTGTCCTACCTAGTTTCTAGGGTTGTTACGAAGCTCAAAGAAAATCTACATGGTACTGAAATAATCATAAAAAATATATTTTATTGGTGTATATTAAATCAACTCCAGTTAAAATTATTTTATATTTGGCGCCTTAAAATGATGAACAATATTTAATTTATCCCACAATGTTATCCTGCTATTGTTACTTCAGAATGACTAATATGTGTGATAAATTGATTACAACTAAATTGGAACCTGTCTCTGGGATGGTATTTTTAGGGTCAGTGCTCAAAACGAATTATGAATGAGAAAATGTTTGTGTATTTCTGCTGGCAGCTTGTGCCTCCTGCACTGATTCCCAGAAGGAATCATGAAACATTGATTTCATATCTATAACCACTGCTGAATAGACAGCTTATAAGGTATACACGATTGTAGACATTAGGACTGTTTGTTGGAAGGAGCAGAATATCTTCATAATAAGTATTTTGCAAAAAGTAGAAAATATTATGAAAGTCCTAACTAGTCACTACATGGGTATTTTACATCATTCTCCAATGAGTGGATCACTGGAAATGATGGAAAGTAGGGGAACTCTGGCTTCTCCACTGATTCCCAACCCCATGAATTCCTCTTTTAGAGAAGCTCATATAGAGGTCTCTGATTTAATGGATGCACACAATGCATCCTGAAGGATGGTGCCCTTTCTCTGTGGACTATTTCTTCTGAGATGGTGCCTCGCCTCTGCCTTTGGTAGGGTGGCTATTCTATGAGGCATGATGCTTTTTGACAGTATGCCCCTTTCCCTCAGTGAATTAGTCAGATGCTACTTTCTGTGGAATTCTATGCTTGTGGCTTGAACAATCTATGAATCTCTAAATAGACCTACTGGATGAAGCTCTGTGGGAAGAAAAGGCTGGCCAAAGCTCTGTAAAGTAAGGAAACCTTTATCTGGAATATGTAGAATGGGCTATCAAAATATAATGTGGATGTTTAAATAAAAAAATTACAGTAAAAGACACACGGCCGTCAATCCCCCTCATAATACACTCCTTTCTTTGAACTCACTGATTCCTTCATTCTTGACATTTTTGACTCTGTTTTGGAAGTCCTCTTTGGTGAGTGTCTTTATGAGGTATGATAAAAAACCATGGTAAATGATACTGCCAAGTGCAATCCAATGGACAAGCAGGCTCATAAAATCATTATGGTGAGTACTTATCCACCTTATGTGCTGGATCTGGTGTGGTGTGCCTTGTAGCTCTTCCCCCAAATCAAAATAACCATGAATAGTAAACATTTTGAATTGATCCAGGACATCGAGGCAGAACAACTAAAGACATCAAAGGGGACTTCCAGAACTCCTTCAGAGAGTGGAAGGAATTATGGGACAAGTGTTTTCAAAGCAATGGGGGTATCTTAAGGAGGATTAATGACAAGCTGTCTTTTACTATAAATTAAAAAAAATTATACATTCACTGGTGTGTTTTTCCATCACGCCTCCTATATTTCTTTGTAAGGAACAATTGTTGGCCCTTTCAGGATGGAAGAAGACCGATATTGTCAGCCAAGAGTGACTAGGGCTTTCTTCAAGGCTGATGCTACATTTGGGTGTCAGCACTGGTTTTTGTCATTGACATATTGGATATTTCAAGGTAGTGACATTGGTCTGATAAGTTAGTTTCCAAGCTGTTGGTCTAGAATGTAGCCTCCATTTCTGCAAGTGTGGTCACTCCTTCATGTCTATATTGTGCTATTTCTACTATAATCAATGATGAAGGTTACCTAACTTAAATTGATTGAGCTATTCTGTTTACGTGGGTATTTAGTGCCTCTTCTATGGTGGGTGCTTTCAATAATTGAAAATGCTGAGTACTACTCAGCCATTAAGAACGAGAAACTAGAGCCATTTATAGCCAAATGGATGCACCTTGAGTCCATACTCTTAAGTGAAATAAATAGGACACACATGTAAATACTGAATAGTTTCTCTGATGTGAAAAACTAAAACTGTAAATAAGGATAAAAATGTATAATTGATAATGTGAAATAGGAAGAAAAGGCCTAAAGGAGTAGGGGAAGTGGGAGGTGTAGGGGAAAGGAAAGAAGGGAAAAGAAAAAAATATGAGAAAAGGAAAAAATGGAAACAAAGTCTTTGTAAGTAGGGAAGGGTGGAAGGGGTGGAGGGAGGGCAGGGGAATGGGGAAAACATAAGAATCAAGATACATCATGTAAAGGTACAAGATACCAATGATGAATGATATCATATTGTATACCTAAAATGTACCGATAAACTTAATGAAAAAATAATTAAAAATGCTGAAATTTTTATGTGAGACTTCTTTAGGTGGTTAAATGAAGAGATTGTCAAATATTCTTAAAAAGTAGCTATAAAGCTGTATGAACTTGATTAAAACAAACAACCCTTTCAGCACTCTGGATATTGAGGAATAGAAGGCAACAGTATGAGAAGCATTTGTGCTTGAAAAACTGATGAAACTTGGGTAAGAAGTCTCAAAGTCTATATTCTGTCACAGAGTAATAGAGCTACTTGTAGCTCTGGGCAAAACTGTAAATGAATACCATTGTTTATTCCACATGAATAACAAACTGCTTCTGATCCTCTTTTATGTCTACTATAGGAAACAATGCACTTATCAACTCAATGACTGCATACTCTGTACCCGACGTCTTACCAATCTGCATTACCAGTGAAACTATGCCAGGTTCTGCTGCTAAGATTGAGGTGATCTTTTGTCATTTCCCAAGGATCTGTTTCTCTAAGGAGCATAGTGATGGATTAAACAATGATATATTAATGGCCATTCCCTCAGCATTTTAAAGTTCTCTTAGGCTAGCACTCTGAGATCAGGTTTTTATTGTTGCTGTTTATCACCTTGGCTTGAGTGGGTGAATTTTCAGAGGCAGCCTTATATGATAGCTCTTACTTCACAGGCCAGGGACCAGTGTGGGGACTGCCTCAGCTGCCAAGTATGTCATTCCCTTGGCTTAACTTTTAAACATCTTTGGAGCTCAGGAACTCTATGAGGTCTTGACACTGTTTCTCAAACTGTCCAGTCTTCTCACTGCAGAAGATGAAGGTCTCTTTGTAGGTGACCAAAAGAACCTTCTAGTTCACCACTTAGCCTTTAACTGATTGTTACTACCCTCAGTTTTTCTTAATCCTTTTGCTTGGACTCAATCTTAGTATCAGCCAACTTTGCTGTTCTTGTAGGCACTGGCACCTCTTATCTGCCTCTCCCAGTCCCACGAATGTCTGAATTTTTGCACTGGAAGTAGCATTGCCCTCTATGGGGATATTTTTCCAAATCATCATCAGCCAAATCTGCAACAATCAAGCCTCTGTTTTGTGCCAGAGACTATCAGTGCCAGATTCTGCTCAGGCTGAGGTTTTCCTTGCCAGCTGGGAGGAAGTGAATCTGTCTCCAGATTCTTTCCTTTTTTCAGGTTTCTTAGACCACTATTCTTACTGCTTATTTCAGTGTTGGTCCTCCAAAAGATAGACATGAAGATGCCAGGCTTGGTAGCACATGCCTACAGTTTGAGCCCTCTGGGAGACTGAGACAGGAGCATCTCAAGTTCCAGTCCAGCCTGGGAAGTTTAACAAATTAGAGAGACCATGTCTCAAAATGAGAAATAAGAAAGGGCTGGAGATACAGCTCAGTGTGAAGGTCTTGAGTTCAATCCTCAGTACCTCAACAACGGCAGCAACAACAACGCAAGAGGTTTCTTGAAGAAAATGTCCAGTAAGAATATATATAGGGGACAAAGTATGAGAGGAAATAGGGAGAAACCATGGGTTTATGTAGTCATGACATCTGTAAAAAGGAGAGTGTAGTAAGGAGGGGTGAATAGGAAAAGCCATGGACCAGAGTGAAATTCTGAGGCCTTACTCAGGCTACTTAGGAGTCTTAGAATTAAAACGGCCTGCCAGAGGAGTCCTGTCTGAAGCAGAAAGAGCAAGACCCAGGCCCCTTCTTTGGTTGGGGTCAGTCCTTGGTTGGGATGAGTCGGTGTGAAGCACAGTCTCGGGCTGCTGTGGGGGAGCAAAGCGGTGGCGGCTGGACACTGTCCTTCAGTCCCACTCCCTGCAGCTTGTTCTCCACAAGGAAAGCCCGTGTGGCACACTTCCCTGACCTGGGGGAAGGAATAAAGAGGAAATTTGTATGATTGACAGTTTTTACTTGACATTAGAATAATACATTTCTTTTGTAAAATTTAAGACAATTTCAAAGAATTAAAATCAGATGTACCGTGACTGGGTACATATGCTGTGGCTCTTTCTAGCTTTAGACTGTAGAAAATATAGTTCATAAGTGAGTAAATCTATTTGCTCTGAGATACAAGAAGAGAGACTATAAAAGGAACAGAAAATCTGAGAAATTTCTGATATTCTCCTACTAATAGGAAAGTCAGAAGGCACTTGAGATAAGTACAGAGAGGGGAAATTGGTTCTGGGGTGGGCTCGCTGTCCCTACTGCGCAGCTATGGAACAGAAGGGTCTCTGAGACCGCCCCACAGGTCAGTGGTGCTTACTGCTGAGTGTGGGGTCAAGAGCTCACCTTTTGGGGATGTGGCACTTAACTCTTCATATAGAGCCATCCGGGTACTGCTGTGCAATTTTTGCTCATGTTCATCTTTGACCCAAGTCCTTGATCCTGCTCCAGCCCAGGAACAAATGTATTTATTCACTGCTGGCTGCAAACTGTGTAGTGGGTTTGGCATGGACAGAAAATGCAGTGCAATGCCTGGGTGATGGATGTTACCCTGGCTAGGGTGAGTGCACCCACATCCAAAGGATAAGGTCTTGACACTACACTTGGGCACATCAGGGGCATACAGCATCTCCCTCCTTTGCCCTCCCCAGTCACTTTGCCCTGTGATTTCCTGTAGATGGCAGCTGAATCCAGAGACTTGATGTAGCTAAGGTTTCATCCTTTAGGCAAACTTGTTCTTGGTGTTTTTGGTTTCTTGAAGAAAAACCTCTGGTCTCTAGTTCTCTCTCTCATATTAGCAGTCATTGTTGCTTACTATCTGGATTAATCAATATATTAGAGGTGGCAAAATGATGGTATTTTAATTTTAGTATTTTATTTCATTTGTCAGTTAGAAAAAATTTATGAAGAGATGCTTCCCTTGATCTACTATGTAGCTACCCAGTGGCGCAAGTAGTATATAAGGAAAGAAGCACAGATGCTTAAGTGCTGTATTTTCTTTAATTTACCGATTTTCAAGATACTGATTTCTGGTCATCTCCCTAAACCCCTTTTGGCCTTTCTCTTTATCACTGAGAACACATAGGTGTGTTCTGATCCATATGACGCTCAAACCATCCCATTTTTGACCAGTGAGAACCTTTCCCATTTGGCTTGGCTTCTGAGTATTTTTGTCCTTATTCCGGAAGTTTCTGATCACTTATTTTCTATGTGGTGGGACAAGATGTTCCAGGCTTACCTGCATGTTTCTTATTTTAGTTCTAGAACCAGTTTTTCTTCAAGAAACCAAATTCTGGTTTATTTTTGTGGATGAAAAACTAGGTGTTAAAAGTGCTTCTTTATTTCGAGATAGTTCCTATTTCTAGGCATTTTAATACTAATAAATATGCAGACTTGCAAACCGAAAAAGTAAAAAATAAGAAATAAAAAAAAAATCCCCACACAAATATGTACCTTTAAATACATACATGTCTAAGTATAATATACTTTGTAAGTTTATATTGGCAGTTTGAATTTAGTTTCACTACTAGAAGACTTTTTACTTAATCTCTTCTCAAGAGCATGTAAGGTGAATGAATTATATGAATTATATCAGAAATTCCTTTTTTTTTTGTTACACAAATGACAGTCTCAGAATAACAATACTAATATGGTCTCTATAAATATGATGATAGAACACAGGTATAAGTGGTTTTTTAATAAACTGTCCTCATTCTTTGCTTCTATTTTTGTAGTTGAAATATATCTATAGAATCTGAACATGTAAACAATTGCATATTATATTCTTTTCATTTTAGTTCTAAATGTAATTATAAATATAATCCACACCATCAGTGCTTATGTTGCTATTTATCTAGTTATTTAGGTTGGTAGAATTCTTTATCTAATACATTCCCAGAAAATGCTCATGAGAACATTCCTGAATTCCTCACTGTTAATAATATTTTGTCTTATGTTGTTTATATTTGAAGGTCAGTTTTGCTGGATATAGAATCCTTGCTCTACATGTTTTGCCACTGAAATTCTCAAAAATATCATTATATTCTTTTTTGGCATGAAGCATTGCTGTTAAGTCTGGTGATAACCTAATTTCCTTTTAAGATAAGTGCTCTTTTTAAAAATACCCAAAGAATTTTTTTTTGAGTGACCAGTTACTTTGCTAGAATTGACCTTAGTAATAATACCCCTGATTTGGAATTATCAGGTACATGTGTGCTTTTTTAAAACTATGTAGTTGCCGATCTTTATTGAATAAGAGTCTTCAGTATTTGTTCTGTTCCCTTACTCTGGCTTTTTATTTCAAGTACTCCTGTGATCTATATCTTGGATTGTATTTCCAAGACAACATCTGTAATGTTTCATGTCTTCAATGTTTGTCACGTTCTTTGAAAAATTTATGAATTTTAAGAAATTTATAGTCTTGTAATCATCACAACAATAAAGATATAGAATAGTTACAACATCCCCTCGAATGTCTTGTTTCTCCTCTATGGTTGAGAATTTCTTCTACTCCATCCCTGTTAACTCCTGATTCACCTTCTGCCTTTATAGTTTTGCACTTATGAGAAAGTCATCTAGATGGTATAATACAGTGCATAGACGGTATATAGACTTTTGAGTCCCAGGTGTTCACTGGGTAAAATGCACATAAGACATACCGTATTGTTGCACTCATCTTAGTTTGTTATTTTATTGCTGAGTAATATTCCAGTATGTGAATATATCATATTTTGCTTCTTCATTCCAAACTTGAGAGACACTGAGCTGTTTCCAATTTGAGGAAATTATGAGTAACTAAACCTGATAGATTAACTTTTGTGTGAAATAAATTTGTGTAAAATAAGCTTTTTATTTCACTTGAGTAAATATATACAAGTTGACATACTTGTTGTAGAACAGAATAATTGTGTGTTGAGAAAGCTATTCAGTACTCAGAATGAGTCTGATGTGAGAAAAGAGCATTTAAGAGAGTGACCTGATGGTATTAAATTCTCGATCTAAATTTTTCTTAAGGTCTAGAAACTTCTTTAATTGTCTGTTAACTTTGTTGTCCAATTATTTCTTGAATTTCCTGAAGTAAACTAATGTCCTTTGGATAATTCCTTTTTTTCTCTTCAGGAAGTTGTAAATAAATTTCTTTCTCCTGCAACCAAAGTAAGGCTTGCATTATAGCAACCTTTTATAAGGTATTCAGAGGGAGCTAACCACTGTTCTGAACCCTTAATATGTTTTGTGAATTAGGATTATCCAGCCTTGTCCATTGGTTGCAATGAAAATTGAACTCATTGTTATGAAAAAGAGTAAGGAGGAAAAGTGAAAAATGTATAACCTTATATGGGACTGATGTGTTTACTAAAGGGTTATAAACAAGCTGTCAAGAACTACCAGTGCATTTCTCATTTTTGAGAAATACACTTTTCATTACAATGACTTTATTGTTTAATGTAAGCATTTTAATGTTGATAAATAAGGTACAAGTCTACTTGTGCAAAAGAACAAGCAACACTGCTACGAATTCACACATACATATGCAGATTACTTCTTTGGTGTATATATTAACAAATAAAATATTCATGAATGGAGGCGTTAAAAAGAAAGATTTAACACTATGATGGCTAAAGTACTTTGCTATTTCCATTAGTCTAACAATATTGAGCATTGTGGTTCCCTTGGGAACAGAGTTTTAAAACATAAATGAGATAAAAGGCCCCTAAATATAGCCATGACCTTTATTGAATAATTAAGATATTTTGATATCTCTTCCATTTTTGGATGACTGTTTCTTAAATCTTAATAAGGAAATCTATCAGAGGTACTGTATGGGCAGTCCAAATGATATGTGCTTCTGGAGTTCAGAAGAGGGAAATTGCTGGGCAGAAGGGCCTGGGAAAGGCTTCATGGAGAAGGCAATATTGGACCTAGATCTTGGAAACTATTGGTGTTCAGAGATCACCGAATGTCTCTGTGACGTTCTTCCTCACTAAGACATAGTATCCAGCACCCACCACTTAAAGGAGGAAAGGTTTATTTTGACTTACAGTTTCAAAACTTCTAGCCCATGATCAGCATGCTCCAAGGCAGAAACAGCATGGTGGAAGGGCTTGGGTAGAGGAACGCTGCACATCCCACGGCGCTATGGAGCAGAGAGAGAGGGAGGAGCCTGGGACAAGAATACACCTTTCCAGGTCACTCCCCCAATGACTCACCTCCAACCAAGCCCCACCTCCTAACAGCACATTCAACTATGAACTCATTAGTGAATGAATCGCTCTTGAGTATAACAGCCCCGTGATCCACTTACCTTGCACACACATGAGAAGTTTGGTGGGGGGCATTTTAGATCTAAACGGTGACACTAACAGTAATAGGAATAACTGTTAAATTAAATTATGTGTGTGATGTACTAAGCTAAGGTAGAGATAAAAGACTCACTATGAAAAAGTTAATGAATTTCGATTTCATAGTAGTTTGAAATCAACAAATCCACATGCCTGGATTGTTGACTGTTACTAAAAAAAATCATTCTTTGATACTTCCTTCTGCCATTTTGATAGAAGGCAATTTCTAAAATAATTCTCTTTATCTATTCATTATGGAATATTTTATTGTGTTTTGCCAAGATTCTATATATTATCTTTATTTGTAGTTGACTGGCATAAGTTCCAGCAAGAGAATTGTTTAAAAATTTTAATGATCTCTTGTAGGACATAATAGGTCATTAAAAATGAACATTATTTACACGCTAGAGATCAAAGAATCAATGTGGTCAGTCCGTAAAATATGCTTTTAGACTTAAAAATGACTCAAATGATTTTTAGAGTAATAAACCAATCCCAAATGCAATAAGAGAATACTTTAAAACAGGAAAACTAATCATGGCATTTAGATGCAGTAGAAAAAATAATATATAGCCTATTTGTAACTGATTACGACAGGACCTCTGACATTTCTGTGTACTAAGGGGCTTGTTCATTCCTAAGTAGAGAAGTGTGTCTGATTATTTATGAAACATTTAAGAAATTATGGTCCATACTTGTTGTAAATTTTGAATTAATCTCTTAAGAACTTGAATTGCATGTAGCATTATCAGCCTGAAATTCTGACCCACAAAGATAAGAGACTCTTTAGAAACTTGTGACTAGAATTTTTTTTAAATGATTACAATTTGTTGACAGACTTGCAATATCCTCTCCAATGCCTTAATAAAGAAGAAACTAACAACCTTTTGTGGCAGCGTTTGTTTAGTGTTATATATGTTAAGTATCCGTCGAATGAAATTGATTCACTATTTGAAATTGTATTTGGTAATGCAGTAGAGCACATGCTTTGAAAGGATTGTTAGCATGTCATCATTGGTTCATACTCTCAGTCTTCAAATACATCAGTGAGACATGAGGTGGCCTAGGACTTGGGCAGGTTAGCCTTATCCATTTTACATATATCACACAATATAAATTTCAATTTCTATGTATACCATTTCAAAAAAAGTTTGGAAACCCGAAAGCAACATTTATTGGGCAACAATTACATAAGGTATATTGACCCATGGACAAAAAGTGGTTTAAAAAGACACATTTTATGCTTTTAAAATTACTTAAAGTCTAATGTAAGAGAGATATGTAATGAATAAAAAGTACCAAGTTCAGATTTATAATTTCTGTTTAAATAAATGTATCAAGTATTCTAAGGCCCAGTTTCCTCTCTGATGAAAAACAGTGTTGCCAGATCAAGGAAAGTGCCAGGTTAAATATCTTCCAGCTTTATAAACGCTGTCAACTTCAGGCCTTTTTGTCTGCTTCCCTGGAGTGACACTTCTGCAACTCCCTGATACTGGTCTGTATCTCCTATCTGCTGGTTTCACACTAGAATAATGTGCCAAATGTCTTCTCAGTGTGGGCAGAGTGGTTCTCTAGGAAATTCATGCTGTGTTGACTGTTCCCTTGTCCTCGTGTATTTCCTCTTTAGGGATGCCGCATCTTAATTTTCACCTAACCAGTGTCTAATTGAGCAAGTCTGTTTGGATCCTCTCCATATCCAAGAAGGATGGCAAAATAAGCATGAATCGTGAGATATTTCTGTATCTAAACCTGCCTTGCTGAATTTTATATATAATAGTGCTTCCTGTGGGCAAGCATTATGTTGCTATGCTGCCTCTTTCCAGAAATATAGGTAAGGAACGGTGCTTTTATGATTTCATATTGTCAATAAATTTGGCGGTTTCTGTGGACTCCACTTCTCTGGGTATGGCTCCCTCAGTGGAAGAGGGCAGGAATCAGGAGCAGTGGTTGCATGTAGCGTCTTTCTCCCTGCCTTCTCCCAGCTATTTCTTTCACTTTATGCATGCACATCCACATTTCTGAACAAGTGGACTTACATAAGCTGATTTCTTACTTTCAGTCACTATGGTTTATAATGGAAGCTGGTATTTTCCAAAATGCTGCTACAGAAATGCTCTGTGAGAAGTATATTTTCATGCTTTTGCCAGAAATGCCACTTTTAACTTACTTTTACTAATTACAAAGAACTCTGTTCAATTTCATTAGAAAAAATAAATGTTGGTCTAGATGCAGTGAACTGAGTTCCTGATCTGCTTGTAAACCCTGATCAGCACGTTTAAAAATCAGTGCTAAACCCCTTTACTCTCAGCCGTGCCCTCCTTACTTCTGATAAACAATTCAGATTTTAGGAACTGAGTAGTCATCTTCCCCTCTCTCTAAGCTGGGTCTTATGAATGGAAAACACTTTGACCTTCAGTACAATATGCTATGTGCTTAAAATATATTAAAAATCCAATTTAAATTTTTTTATTCTGTACCCCACTCTTCACCTTCCGTAATGAATATCTCTGTGTATATGAGCAGAGAACAGTAAGAAAAATGAGACAAAGAATCTACAGATTTTTATCCTGCTACATATAAATCAGAACGCAGCAGTGCAGAATTTTAAAATGCCACAGCAACTTAGAGGAATTAATTTTCCCAACTGAGCAGTTTACAGAGGACACTAACACTCAAAGGGGTTATCTGACTTGTCCAAGGCCACAGAGTTTGTTAGAGCCAAAACTCAACCTGTTCGCTCTTGGATGTCATGTCACCATTCATTCCATGTAACATTGTCTAGCCTCTTCTTAAAAATAGAAGATTGGTCAAATCAAATTACATATAAGGTACTGAAATGGGATTGGGCTGATTCACACAATGTACTTAAGGATTGTCAGCTCTTTCCTTTTTCCTCTCTAAAGTCTGAGGTTAAAGTATTCATCGTGACAGATGCAATTCCTAAGTTTCCATATTTGCTCTCTCCCCCCACCCTCCCTCTTATAGGCATACTTTGGTAGAAGAATGCTGCTATAGTTTAGTGAAGTCACAGTTAGGCCTTGCTTTTTTTTTTTTTTTTTGATACTGGAGATCGAACTGGGGATCTTGCACTTGTGAGGCAGGCGGCGGCACCACTGAGCTAAATCCCTGGCTCAGGCCTTGCTTTTAAGAAGTCTGATACTTAATGTGCTTTAAAACAAACATTTTAGAATTAAACAGATTTCACTTTGCTCTTCTGCTAAACTACTCAATGATAAGGGGCTGTTTTAACTCTTCTTATTGAGTACAACTTATATATGAGCAATAGTAAGATAATTATAACACTTGTGCAAAATAAATTATGTAAAATGTGGTATTAATAATTAGTGTCCATGAATATTGGAGAATATTGTGCTTTAAATGTTTTATACATAATATATAAAATCACATCCTCAGTATACTACTGTGAAAACAATTGTGTACAAAATATTAGTAAAAGTTGACCAAGATACAATTATGATTGACTGAGAGATAGATTTATGGTGGTCACATATTTTCTTCTTACTTTCTGAATCTTAATTTTATTCAAGTATCATGCATTATATATAATCAGAAAAATAAAATAATTTAAGTGAAGGATATAAAATGTGTAATAATGAGTTAAAATATTTAAAGCAGGAAAATATCTCAGGTTTCAAGTGTTTTAAGATTTTTAGTTTGTGTTTGAGTACAGTGTTTAAAGGAGCTTTGTGAGTGGGGATATTAGAAGGTTTTTGACTGGAGTAGCTGTGATGTAACATCTGTGAATCACAGCTACTGCTAGTAACACAAAATATGACAAAAGCTATGAATAGGAAGAATATCAGTCTTTAAACAATAGGTGGAGTTATTATTTAGCATTTGAGTAGGGGGGCATATTTACTTATTTCCTGCTGCTATTTATAATTTAGGACTATTGTTATTAGAGACAGAATAGAGGAACAAGTTGAAAAGCAAAAAATAAGTGAATAGCTTTTCTACCTCCTCTCTGAGGAAGTTACCTGCAATCAATCCTGCTAGAATGGGCAGCAGATACAAATGGATCTGCTTTCTTTAATTCACTGGCTGCACCCATGGTCCACACTGCACTAGCTGAAGCAATCTTCCTTGAAAAATATTGATTTCCCATGGAATTGTCACTTGAAATGATGGATCTACAGTTGGGTTGGGACCTAGAGGAAGCCAATGGCTGTGTTTGCATTGCAGGCATGAATCTTGATAGGCTTTGTCCTCCACACAAAGGACAAAAGGAAAGGAAAGAAATTGTTAGAGTTAGAAGAAAGATTAAAGAAAATATTTTAATAATCTTCCAATTTAACAATCTAATTTCTAATACTTAGAACAAAGTTCTTTATAAGTCCATCATATCACTGTTCTTGAATTTTGGTTTTATTGTTCCTAAAGAAAATGTAGTCAGACCAGTGGTTATGTTATTGTCAATAGTAATGCTGAGTTTCTTATTTTATTTTATTTTATTTTATTTGCTAGAGTGTTCATTTGTAGTATTTTCTATTTTGTAGCCCAGGTCTGAAGGCTGATCTTTAGGTCAGAATGATTAGCAGTCAATTCTTTGTAGATTAGATTTCTAAGAGCCCTGCAGTCTTGTATTTAAGAAGGGCCTCATTTCTGGTTCTTTCCTTCCATCCTAAATTATTGTATTGGACCTTACTCCCTTATTCCTATCCTCTCTTCTGTTTTCTTCTTCTATATAACATGAATTTCATCTAACAAGAATCTTCTATTTCTTTAGTATATCATTGCTTTTTTTCTGCCATATTTGAGCTATTTATTCACTTTCTTTTTTAGGTTATTTATCATCATCTCTGTTTTTCAACATCAGAGACACCCCAACTTCACTAACTTGAGGCTTATTAATCAAACTATTTACTTGCTTGGACCCCTTTTCTGTTATCCTAGATAGGCATAAAGCTATTAATCTATCCTTTTTCCATGTTAGGTTTTAAAAATAACCCACAATGCAAAATGTATTGTAAATGTAAATGCTTATATATTTAAATATATGATATACAAACACATTAAGTTCACACACTAATGTATAGCTATCATAAATGAATGCATATTACTCATAAAAATTTTAACAACAAAATGACTATTATCAAACTATTGTTTTTTAGCCATTTTTATAGAGAAATTTTGTCTAAATTTCTCTGCCTCCATCATGTATAAGCCAAATTAAACCACTTGTAAGCAATCGAGTAAAATTGGCAAAGACTATAAAACAAGTATTCTAAGAATTTTTTAAAATTTATTTTGAACTGATACTTGAAATCATAAAATTATACATATTAATGAGGTTCCATTTAATATTTTGAAACATGTATAGTGCAATGTTTTAATCAGATTAAATACATCTCTCTCCTCAGACATTTATCATTTTATGATCTCTTAGGAATTTTTGAAATAATGAGTCATTCATTATTTTCTTAGCCTAAATAACCAGTATGATTCTTTATTGTCTATCTATGTGGTATGGTTTGTATCTAGATGTTCCCCCAAAGCCCTATGCAGTCACAGGTGGGGCTTTTTGGAGGTGACTGGGCCTAGGGTGTGTGAATGTGGATTAAGGATGTGATACTGGGATTAAAGGTGTGTGGTACTAGATTAGTCCACTAATTGGTTAATCATAGTTATGGGTATAGGTAATGGGAAGCCCAACCCTGGGTTGTGGGTGGCACCACCCAATAGGGATATAGACTGGATGGAACAAAAGGGAAAGGGAGGCTTGCTGCTGCTGTTTGTTGCTTGCTGCCTTTTGTCTGCTAGGCTGTGAATTGTTTCTCCTCTGTGATGTCCGTCTGCTATGCCACCTGCCTTGGAGCTAGCTCACTATGGACTGAAACTTCTACAAACTGTGAGCTGAAATGTACCTTTTCTTCTTTAACTTGTGGGTATCAGGTGTTTTGTCTCAGCCATGAGAAAAGTAACTAAGACACTAAATACGTCTGTGTATCTGTTTATGTATATATGTATGTATGTATGTATGTATCCATCCCTATAATCAGCCTGCTTTTCTGTTTGTTTTCTGTTTATTTTATGTTTTTCTATGGTTTATCTATTTTTCTATGTTTCTTTTCTATGCTTGTTTTTCTCCTTTTCTAGTTTTTTAATTTAATATAAACTAGAAAAATAATACCTAAATATATCAGAATTCTAAGTAGGACTAGGTAGTCAATATGTTTAAAAACAAACATTTGTAATGTAAGAACATGAGCTTTAATGTACAGCTTTTTACTTCTATTTTCACTCCTTTGAGGTCTTTAATGAAACATTGATTTCTTTATTCTTTTAGGACTTCAAAATAGGAATGTGTAGGGCAAGTGAAATGTTGAAATACTTGACTATTTCTAAACAATGTCCCTAATAAAAGGAGAGATGAATATCAAAATGCTGTGAGGATAAAAAATAGCCTGCATGTCAGTATTTGGTGTATATTATCACTCAGAAGGAAAGGGGTAGAGGGGAGGGAGGGAAGAAGGGGGGGGTGGACACAGGGAGGGAAAGGGAGACAGAGGGAGAGGGAAAGAGAGAAAGAGACCTTTCAGTGAAGAATGGACCAAAACCAGGTAGTTTAGGACTCATTTAGAAGCCATGTCCAGCATATTTCACTAATGTGAATCAGAATTTTTCAATTTTCAATTTCTTCATTGTCAGGTAAGCTGCAATATTATCTTCATCTTTGTTAAGTATACATTTTATAAATTTCTTTAGAGAATACATTTAGTTTGGAGATTGGATTAGGATACGTGTGTAGATGAATATTAAATGTAACAAAACATAAAAATGTCCACTTACAGATGTAATTTTTCTTATTCTGTAGTCAACAGAATTTCTAGAACACTGCAAGGAGGAGTATTCATTTGGCAAATTCTTCTTGATGATAAGCTATCATCATGTCAGTATCTTATTACTGAATAATTAAAACTCCGTATTGAAATAACCATAACCCTCCCAATTTGAGCATGAATACATGTCAGGATTGAAGTGCCTATTTCAATTTCTACTCAGTGAAATTTTAATTAATCAGAGATCTTTATATAATGACTATAGATCAAATAGATCTCAACAGTAAAATAAACTGTACTCTAAAATAATAAAATAAAATAATAATAAAATAAAAGATTCATCAGTAACACATTAATGTTAAAAATAAACATGTTTTCTGGAAAACTCAGATTGTTGACATTTTATTTTAACAGTATTTTTAAAGGAGTTATCTGACCTATTTCATGAGAATGGTCCCATAGAATTGTTTGAATCCCATAGATTTCCCTTACAAATTGAATTCTGATTAGACATAATTACAAAAATGCATCTGATATGCATCTCCTATACAAATAAAAATTTTTACATTAGTTCTTTTTGTACATGCGCTGTAGTAAAACAAAATCAGTATCATTTGTAAAACCATTTTACTTAGACCATTGCATTGATTTTTTTTTCTTTTGACAAATTTAATTAAAGATACACTTTAAATGATCAAAACTAAACAATAAAAAATTTTAATGTTCATTTCAGATTAAATTTTGAGGGCTGGGGATTTACCTCAGTGGTTCTGGCACCTGCCTCACAAGCACAAGGTCCCGTGTTTGATCCCCAGTACCAGAAAAAAAAAAGAAAGAAAGAAAGAAAGAAAGATACTGTCAGATTAAATTTTGAAGTGGGTTCTGAGATATTCTAAAGGGGTGGAGTGGAATGAAAGGTCAATAGGATGAGCACAAATATCAGCTTTAGACACCATGCAAGGATAAACTGCTGAAATTCCTTATAAAGTTAATAGCTTATTGAAATAAAGAATAAAGGCCTACATGCATACTGTCCATGAAATATAATGGAGCAGAATAAAAATTTAAAGATGTTAAAAGCAACATATTCCATATAATAATTTAAGGAAGTTATTTTTTCTGTTAAAATATTTTTTCAGTTTTGACTTGGCAAATTTTAAATTCTTTTCCTAAAAACAAGGATGAATTTATGAAAGTGAATTTTTCCAGTTTCATCTCCAACATACATACCCTAGTGGTGGTAGGTACAGGACTCAGAAATATAAGGCAGAGTCATGAAGGACACCAGTAAATCTGCATTTATAATACAGGGGAATAAAGACAAAGATATGTAGAGCATAACTGCCTCACTGGGTATGAAGGATCTTCAAAGAGGGACAATCAGGTTAAAAAATTAGGAGCCCTAATACTGAATGGGTGGAACTGTGAAAAGTGTGGGCGAGGGCGTTTGCGGCCTGTCCTCTATGTGTCAAGGATAGCTCAGAACACCGGAGGGAGATGAGAGGTTTCGTGCACTGCAACCATTGCATTGATTTTAACAAAGTAAATATTTGCTGTTGAGTGAAATAGGCAATGTGTTATTGATGGACATTTTTGATAAATATATACCATTTTTCATCATCTATCTCTATTTAAACAAACATGAATTTTTGATATTTATCTTATTTACCAGTCACAGATATTTATGTTAATAAGCAATATTATTTCCTGTTTAGCTTTGGTATAAGCACTATGCAAGTATAATTTTGAGCTCAGTTGTTTGGACATTGTCATATGGCATGTAAAACTCTTTCTTGACAAATTGCTTGAAAGGAGAGAAATATAAGTGCTATCTATTTATCTATATATGTGTGCTATAAGAAATATAAGTGATAAAAATATAAGATGAGATAAATATGTGATATAAGAATTATAAGTTACAAAAATATAAGTGAAACATTTGCCAGTCTTAACTCTAAAATTGATTTGAATTAGAGTTTGAAAAACAGACTGTAGAAATTCTTGATCGTGCTTCTTGGTAGGCATTATACTGTAATTCACATGTTAGTGAGTATAAATGGAGTAGTAGGACAATTATGGATAATCTTGGATCTAAGCCTTTATCTTATAGATATTGAAGATATGTTAACATGTGTTGATGTTGGGTCATGAACTCTGGGGCAGAGAGATATATAAAGAAAGCACTGAATATATAATAAATGGTAGACTCAAGACTGATGATGTACTTTCATATAGAATATATTTTTGGAATGGAAAGTATTTTTGATTGTCAAATATTTGGAAAAGAAGTATGGCAATCTTGTAGTGCACTGGTTTGCCCAACTTCAACAATTTACAAATAAAGTTTCCCAGTAAGTGTCCAAGTGAGTGGTGCTTTAGGGATTCAGAAAATCAAAGCTGTGATATTTGATATTATTCAGCTTAATACCTAGAGTCTGTTTTGGAGACAAATAAATATCATTTCAGTTAGTTAAAAAAACCTGGACAAAATCTCTGTCAATGTTTTGTCTCGTATATAGTAATAAAAGGTGTATGAGAAAGAATAATTTAATTTGAGAAGATGCAATCTTTGAGCTTGTAGACTTGTAAAATACTCAACTATTCTTGAATGAGGAGCAATCTGAAAGTATAAAGGAGGCAGAATTCTTCATGAGTAAAAGTAATTAAATATATATGTCAGTGAAGAGTTTAAATTTCTTATACCATTTTTTAGGTGGGCTAAGGGAGAAGATATTAGATCCAGCTTTTGATTGTGAAATTAAAAATTTGACAAAAGCCTTGTCTTTCTATCTTTGTAAAGAGTTCTCTAAGTAAGAGTTTCTAACAATGTGGGTAATCAGAAATTTGGAGAAGAAAAGAAAAGGCTAGTCTTGCAGGATGTCAGGAAAGGGCATGAGCAAGCATTAGACAAAAAGAACACACAAAAAAGACCCCTAATGGGATGAATACCCAGCTTGTCACAAAAATGCTTAATGATGGAGTAAATTTGCCAGTTTCTCATATGTTGAATATTCATCATATAGTCTATGCAGCTGTATCTTAGAATGCTGTTTCCTTTTTTTTAAACATAAAGAAGATTATTCTACTGGTTTATTCTTAGGAACTATATTGTGTACCTTATATGCCAAAGTAAGCTATTGAAAAATAGCACTTTAAATGGTTATTTTGCTATTCCTAGTAATTTTTTTCTCACTGTGTGATCAAATTTTTGTTGCAGAGTTTACCTAATATTTTTAGAAGTGGGCAAAAGATTATACAAACATGAGCATTTCTCTTAGGTGATACAGCATTCTGATAGACTTTTTTTTCATGTTAAACTAGTGTTATATTTAAATATGCATCAATACATTCAAGAATAAAAATATTTTCTAATTATTTGTTTGTAAGGGAACTGATCTCAATTATTCCACAGGCTAATACTAAGTCTAATTGTATCTTCTTAGACTCAGCATCATGTGTGGTTCAAATTTTACACATGCATATCTCAGAAGTAACATTAATAATATCTTATTGAAGTTTATAATTCTATATGTCAATGATGCAAATCATGATTTTACACTTGTAACAATTCTTAAAGATAAAATTTTACATCTATAGATCTGTGTTTATATCTATCTATTCCTCCATCAATCCATCTATCTGTGGCAAGTATAATAGCTAACTGTAGAAGAGGAATTGAAAAGTAACGCTCACATTTAAGATTCAAGTCCCCTCACTCAGTCCCTTCGGAAAGCTAATGCATCCTGGAGAGGTGCAGAAAGGTACCCTGAGGCCTGGGCAGTAGGTAATGGTTCTGGTGCTTTGCGTGGTTCTGGGTCAGTAGGATCTTCACATCTACCAATTTTCAATGCAGAGCTGACCTGGTGGATTGTATTGACCAACCAGATCCTATTTTTCACTCCCAAAGAGAAGGATCTATAGAAATGCTCTCTTCTCCCTGCTTGGCATGGAAGGCTTGAAAGATCTTGGTTTGTGACTCTTTGTCCCTTCTCCTCACAAGGACCAACTCAGAAGGGACAGGGAAGATCTGGTCAAGTCTATGAGGGAAGGGCATATCTTGTGAGATCAAAATGCTGAGATTCTTCAAGACCTTGTCCATAATTAGCATAAGACACTGTAAGACTATGATTTTATATTAAACATAAAACAATATAGTAAATCCAGTAAACAAAACAACATAAAGGAATTATAAAATTCCTTTTGTTTTAAAACTGGAAAATAATCCACACTGTCAATAATACAAAAATGAATTGCTATCAACTGTGTTTGTGGAAAGAATGTATCATCTTTTTTTTAGTGGAGATACTATTCAAATCACCACCTAAAGAGTGAATCAAAGATAATGAATACAAAACTTTAGAGCAAAAGATACCATGAAGGTGCTATGGTTAATATCTAGAGGTCACCCTAAAGCCTCATGGACCGATAAGCGGGGCTTTTGGAAGGTGATTGGATCATGGGTGCATGATACCTATCAATGGATAAGTCTACTGATGAGTTTATAGCTAGATGTGCTGTTGGGAGGTGAAGCCTGGTCAGAGGAGGTGCTCACGGGGTGTGGCCTGGAAGGGTGTGCCTCCCTCTCTCCTCCCTTAATCCTTTTCTCAGTTTCCTGACTGTCCTGTCTTGGGCTGCTTCTCCTCTGCCACTCCGCCCTGCTTTAGAGCCAGTGGACTATGGAATGAAATCTCTCCAGAAACTGTGAGCCAAAATAAACTTCTCCTTTAGTTTGTAGGTGTCAGGTACCATGTCTCAGCGAGGAGAAAGTAACAAGACAGGAGAGATGATAAAAGAATTATCATTAACAATAGTGATAAAAGTGGTAGGTGATTTTCCTGGATTTTGTCATGTTCATAGTTTTTGACAACTTCTAAAAAGTTTGTGATTTGATATGAATCCTTTCCTCATACTAAACATACACTCATTCCACACCTAGTTTTATATTTACAGTTTCATGATACTTTACAGGAAAGGATCCGGGCTGCACAAAATCTGGATTCTACCTCTGCCTGGCACATGGTAACTGTTTAATCTGTATATTCCTCCCAGATCCATTACATATCATTACTATAGAAGTAATGGGGATTCTACCTACTATCATTTGTAATATACAAATATGTATAGTTTCTATCAATTACTCTTTGCCTGGTTATCATGCCATTTGTAGTAAGTTAAATGACAAACTCCAAAAGATATGTTCATGCTCTAGTTCCTTGAATATGCGAATATGATTTGGAAAAAAAATGTCTGTAACTGTAATTAAAGATCTTAAGATAAACTTGCCATCCTTAATTTTCCAAATGGACCCAAAATTGAATGACAAGAAATCCACAGGACAGACAAAAGAGGAGGAAACCTTGTGACTAGGGCCATAGAGATTGCAGTGAAGTGTCCACACGTCAGGGGGTGCAAACCAGCCCCAGGATCTGTGAGGAAGAGAATGCACTCTGCCCTAGAGCCTCTGGGGGAGTGCAGACCTGATGTTCCTCAATTTTGGACTTGGCCAAAAGTGTGTGAGAAACAATTTCATGTTGTATTAAGCTGCCCAGTTTGTAGTCATTAGTTACAGCAGCCATAGGGAACGAATGCTTCTCTAACTTTAGCACTCATTTTATCATTTTTAAAATCATCATTGCTACATACATATTGTAGTGAAAATAAATGACTAGGAATACATAAAGGAAGTAGTAATGGGTACTGAGCAGACGAAACACGTAAAAACATTGTGAAGACAGAGCAAAATCCTAAATTTTTAGTTGTAAAACAAAAAATTCAGATGCACATGTTTTCCTTTTTTTTTTTTTATTCCATTCTTTCTGATATTGCAACTCTATTTTCTATTGGTATGGAGGGACTGGTTTAAGAATAGACTAGTTCTTGCCGCACTGGTTGTGAATTAGAAAACAGGCACGAATTAAGGCAGTTATGGGACCAAAGTCACAGAAGTTAAGAGGAAGTAGTAACAAATCTTTTGAACTTTTTAGCTCCACAAAGAGGTAGACTGTATTTTAGCCATATTTACAATCCTCTAAAATCCATCCTTTCTATATCTATAGGCTTACAGTATAGTACCACAATATGAAATTATGAATGTTTTTGTTTGTCCTAGCCACAATCTTTAATGCTATTTTAATTTGAATATATAAAAACAGTGTGTAAATTTTTTACAATATGCTTAAAATATTCACTTAAGAAAATGTACTTATGTTTTATTATTTAGTTGTACAAGTGTATTAATGTGAATATACGTAAGACATAAATAACCACAAGATAACAGATGGAAAACTTTTTTTCTTTAATGAGGACATTGATCATTTACGGATTAAAGTGATATGACTGTTAGAAGGTGAGATATTAGTCATTTAAAGACTATGAAATCTGCTGACCTAATGTATATATAAAGGTTATTTAGTGGAATCCAAGAAAGTAATTCAACTATTTATATTCAGTAATGGGTTCCCATTTTATTATTTCTGTAGATTGAATTCTCATATATCATCTTTAGAAGGAATAGTAATTTTTCTTAAAAATTGATGAGGAATTTATAAATTACATCCATTGAAAATCAGACTTATTGTTCTTCCTAAAGTAGAGATTGGGTTCACTTTTATGTTTAAAATTCATAGTAAGTGAGAACTGCCTTCTTTATTGGGTTTAATGTTAGAAAACATTTTTTTCTAAGAGAAATTTAATAGATTGTGTCAATATATTGGCCCAGATTCTGTTGATAATCTTTGTCTGTTAGCAATACATGTGGCATATTAGGGGTTCACTTTTTGTGGATTAATATCCTGATTCCCCTATTCCAAGCTGTTTTCTGAATCTCATTTTATTTATAAAAGATCTAAATTCCTTCTCATTTTTCTTAAGATAAGTGTAATGGCTTTAACATTCATGAAGAAGCCCTTTCTGGTCAACTGATTTCACCTCCTCTACTGTCTTACCTTTGCCTCCTCAAGTACGGTATTTTATACTATAATTATACTGAATTATTATACCATCCTATTCTATATCTCTGTACAATTTTATAAGAATGGAGAGAATTCTAGATGGGATGCAATCATGATGTACCTGAAAACCAGGAAGGGCGAGTGCATTTTCTGTGCATTGGGAAATCTTTCAGAAGAACTTGTCCCGAGGGCAACAGAAGGATGAGTGTGTTCTAATAAGTGAATCAACTAGAGAGAAGCAGAACCAGCCTTCACCTCAACGTGTTGTCCATCATTTGTTCAGATCCCTGTTAGGCTTATGTCTGAATCCGTGGAGAGTCATTCAGGAGCGGGGGCTATAAAAAAAGGCATCAATCACAGTTTCCCTGAGATCTGTGTAAAATATTAAGACCCCAGCAGCACTACATTGTGAGTCTTCTTCTTGAGTTGTACAAAACAGAACTCTTTGGAAATTTGATTATATGAGGGCTACACTGGTGACAACCAGGGAGTTGTTCCATATTATGTGATGATGTTCCAGAAATCTCTTGATAACAGAGGTGCCATGGAGAACATACTGCGTGTCCTCATAAACATCTGATGTTTGGAGTGGGATTGGTATAGATTGGGGATTCTGAAGTAGATAGAGAAAAGATACCAGGACATTGTAACTGTTGTTTTTATTTTCTCTTTTTATCTTCTAAAAGGCTTCAGAGATTTCAGATCATTTGGAAATTCTAAGGTCTTCCCTGCCCACCGAAAGAGGCCCTTTCACCTCCTTGGGCAGTAAGCTCTGATGCGCATGTGGAGGTGGGAAGATGGGTTGTAACCCAGTCTTCTTTTAGAACAAGTCCTTCTAGGGCTCTTTCCTGGTCACATGTCTGGTTTTGTTTGTAAAATTATCCAGATTGTGCAGATTATGTGTCTCATCTTTTAAAAAAGCCTTTTTAAAAATAACCTCAGATAAGCTCAATAAAAATTTTGCTATAATGCCTTCTGGGCTAACTGTGGTTTGTATGAGCTTCTGCACAGTTGCCATTTTATGTACATTGTCTCTCTATTAAAAATGTCTTATTCCTGCTGGTTTCTAAGTGATTGGTACATGGTAGAAACTTAATAAATTGATGAATGAATGAATGTACTGAATGCTGTGTTAAAGCCAGGAAAAATTGTTCGACATTAAAAGTGTAAAGTAGAACCACCCCTCCCCAGTATTAATTATCTGTTTTACTTCTTATTTACCTTCTCTTATAGTTAAATGTTCATCTTCCTTCTTAGTAGGCAAATCAATTCTGGATCTATTTCTCTTTCTTTCTCTCTCTTTTAAAACTTCATTAATTAGTGTTCTAACTGATAGTCTTGCTAAGTGAACGAATCTGTTCTGTTATAGAAATTTATGTTGGTATACTGATCCCTGACATGTCTTCCTTTTAAGTACTATTTAAATATTTCCAAACTTAAATTTCACTAGAAATAAAGTCCTTTAACTCAAAAGTGGAGCTCTACTGTGGAGGGATTTCAGAGCCTGTGGTGGGCTTGCAGATTGGATTTTTGATGGCAGGATATTTTTCAGGTGTCCTCCCAAATTATACCTCCTAATTTCCTGTAATTTAGTCTTTCCAACACCTACTCTGAACTAGCCAATTGCTCTGACTCCAAGATAGCTAGCTGATGGTTCACTGAGGAGAGGGCCAGATGTTCCATTTTTGTTTCCTAACTCCCTTTATTACTCCTATCTACATGTGAGAATTCACACATTTATCATGGAATTTCATTGAGTAGGATAAGACCAGTGATAACAGTTGCTGGAAAAATCAGTGTAAACCAATTTTCAAGAAATATTTGTTGTTCTTTATGTTTTGCTTTATATCTCACTAATAAAATCAAGCTTAAGTGGGAAAGAATTCTTGCATAATAGCATTATAAGCTAAAGTCTATTGGTCTTATATGAATCTCAGCTCTGTGCAGTGAAAGAAGTGATTGGTCCAAGAGAACTCTAGAGGCCTGTTGCAGTTACTGCATCCTATTACATAAGAATAGAATTAACAAACTTATTAGTTAATGGTTCAGTAAAACTGAGAATATAGATATATGTCTATACAAATACAAAGCTTCCTCCTTGTTACTCTATCATTTTCACTAATTCTGACTTCTACCAATGCTTGCAACAGTAAACACCTTTTTATTTTTCCACTTTGCCAAGTGAGGTTACTTGAAAAGAGGATAGAAAGGTGGAGGCATTGCAGGCAAGTGGCTGTGCCACATTAGGACAAGGTTTAATCCCAACCTTCACAGAAAAGGAAGGGGTATTAGGAATCACCTGATACAACCTTATAACTCTGTACAATAGGAATTGGAGAAGTTAAGTGGCTTTCTGTATACAGAGGTCAAGCAGACCAGAACCCAGGTCTTTACTGGAATAGACTGCAGTCAGGATGTTTGCCTCTCAGTTCATTTATCTTTTTTTTTTTTATACTATGTATTTCCTGACTAAAACCTGGAGGAAGTTGCTCCCATGGTATCTGTGAATGCAAATACGCTTAAGGTATTTTTGGAAGTTGCTAGTGCTTATTTCCTTGGCACAGGGAAAATAAGACTAACTCTAATTGCTCATTTTTTAACTATTTCCTGAATGAATTCTTGGTTGTAAAGATTGAAAACAAAATCATGATGTCCACAGTATACAACCTAGACTATTTATTATATATCTATTTGAAAAAAGTTTGAAAAATATATAATAATATGTTTGCTTAGCTGCAATTTGAAAGAGGTGTTAAAATTTGGGAGCATCCTTTTTTTCCAGTAAAATTAAACAGGAATCTATAACGTGGCCTGTGGTGAGTGCTTAGTATGTAATAATAGTGTCAACATGACCCCTGGTTTCATCAGACTTATTGTTTAGTGGAGAATATAAGTAGGTAAGTATGGCATAGGTATAGTGTGAAATGTAGCATCATAGAGAAAATACAAGATGTGTGAATATTTGGCAATGTGCCCTATCTAGACATATGAAGTCTAAGAAGTTTTGTTGGCAGAAGTGACATTTAAGCCAAAAAGTCAAGAATGAAGAGAAGCTAATCCAGTGAAAATAGACCTTGTCTCAGAATGGACAAATATTACAGGTAGAGGGAGCAACAAGTAGAAAGTTTCCAAATTAGAAGAGGAAATGATTTTTAGGAACTGAGAGAAGTTCAGAATTGTTGAAATATGCCTCCTGTAATGTTTTCTGTGCCTACATCAATTATAAGTACCAAAAGTTATTTTTTTCTTAAGGCCCACACACTGTTTAACAAATGAGAACATTTTATAGAACTGGATATTTAGGAAGCAAATTTGATTTCTCTTTATTTTCTAATGAAGGTGCAAAATACTAATCTCTAGACATACTGGCTTTTTATTATCACCACCCAAGATGTGAGAATGTTGGGCCCATGAGAAAATATGTTTCTATATGCCTTCAAGCCTGTGAAACATGAAAAATGGATATCATCTATTGCCTGAATTGTGGCTGTTGTCACTTGTAAGTTAGAATGCAGGCACTGTGCTAAAAAGCCTTTTGTAATTTGTCATATAAAATTGTTAACTATTTTTGACTTTTGGCTTTCCTAAATTTTATTTTAGTTAGTTTCTTTCTTGTTTAAGTACACCACCTCAAAATCTTACTTTAATACTTGAGTTTTTTCCTGAGAATTCTGCTACATTGAACAGTTACTCTCAACAACTGAAAAAAAGACATGTCTGAAATGACTGTAACCAATTTATGCTTATTAAAAGCCAACCAGTGATGAAAAATTGTCCTATTTATATTTCCTTGTATGGAAATGTCTTGTTCTCTTCTGGAACACCTGAAACATATATCAGATCATGCAATAATAAAGTGATTATGAAGATTCCAAATGCACAAGTTTGTTCTAAGAATACATAATAATTATTAGAAATTATAATTGTAATCATTATTATCAATATTAATAGCTAACATTTGAGTCATATTATTGTGCATATAATGCAGCATTGTTTCTGTGTATTAGTTTACTTAATCTGCATAGTATTCTTATAAAGTAAGCGTTTTTACCTTACAGTTAAAGAACTTGAGGCATAGCGAAGTTATATGTATTATCTGAGTCACAGAGCTAATATGCAGGGAGGAGCAATTTGAATCTTTCATGTGTGGGTTGAAAGCTCACTTGTGTACCAAGTAGCCTCTACAGCGGAGGATAGTGGCATCAAAAAAGATTGCAAAAAGAGTAAGCTAGCAGCATGCTCAAGAAATCAGTAGAGTATGACATTAATTTAAAGGATAAGTTTCTTTGGCATGATGGACTGTCTTTTTATGGGTGTTTTCAGGATATTTATTAGGTTAAAATTAACTCGCAGTTCTTGTGGATGCTAATAAGCTGCCCTGTTTACCTTTAAGCTGAACTTTACAAATGGTATTGTACCTTTATAACCTTGACATTTATTAGGGTTTGAAAAGTGCTGTTCACTCTTTGAAAAAAGAGAGTAAATGTACTTCTTGTTAGAAAGCAATGAAAAAAATCAGCGCTATGTGTGTTAAGTGTTTGAGTGTTTCTTTAAGGCATAGCAAACATTTATGCAATATTTTATTTTATTCTTACAGCTCTCCAAGAGAGATAAAGTGGGTATTATTGACCCCATTGTCCTAATACAGAAACTGATGCTCAGTGAGTAAGGGATGAACTAGAACTAGAAAATGGAACTCTAATGGCCTTCCTTATGTGCTGATTCCCTTGTATAATTTATAGGAAATATAGATGGAAGAGATTCATAGGAAATAATCTGTAAGGAGATAAAGCCAGCTCTCCATTGTGCAAGCTAGAATTTGAGACTGTCCTGGACTGTTTAGCATTACTGAACATGACTTGGTTGAAAATCTTGCTCTAGATAGTGAAATTCCCAAGTATCACAAGTCATATTTATGTAAGATGGCAATTTGCCATCCTTTGTTCTTACGTCAGTGGGACTTGCAGCTTCAGTCTTCCCTTAGTCTATATCACACCGCAGAGAGCAGACAGATGCCTATAAAGAGCTTCCGTATAAACCTTCGGGAAAACATGGGGAGCACCTTCATTTATTAATAGAGAGAACCCACTGAATTTCTTAGCAACAGTTTTAAAAAAATTTTTGTCTTTTAGCGAATAAAGCTAGAGTTAAAACAAGTTTTTAGAAGCCATTATAATTAGAAAACTATCTCACTAACTTTCCACTATACTTAATTTCTTTCTAAAATTTGTATTCAGAGAATATGTATTGTGTTTTAAAAAATTCAACTCTCGACTAAAAATTTCAACCATCTTATTACAGAAATCAAATTAATTTAGTTAGAGAAATTAGAGTGAGCCAAGTGGCAAAACAATTGAGTTGGTAAATAATGAGTAAAGACGTGTTGATAATGAGCAAAGACATCTTAGTAAAAGGCCCAAGAAATAGTGTTAGCCAAAACAAAATATCTGAAATAGTAAGTATATAGAGTTATATGAAGGCAAGTGGGATTAAATTTAAAAAGACACAACAAATCAAGGTGCATTAGCCTACCAGATGCCAAATTAGCAATAGCTTTTTAATTATAACATGTTACAGTAATTTTACAGTTATCACATGCTATAGGAATTGTTTAGTGTTCAAATGCCATATAAAGGTAGTTCCTTTAATTGAAGAAATACTTCATTGTCAGGCAACTACGTAAAGTCAGAATTGTGGGGAGCATACCCTCCCTTTGTCAGGCATGGGACATCTGGCTCAGTGCAGACCTGGAAGGCGACAACTTGAAGAAAGTAAACTGACAGTGGGGCTCATCAGCTGATTTAAGGTACTTTTAGACAGAGAGATTGAGGTCTGCCCAGGGCAAACACTTCATGACTCTGTCTGGGAGGTCTAGGCTCTCTGGTTCCAAGATTGGGCCTTAATCAAATTTGTTATACTGGGCTTAATTCAGCTCTAGTTTTCGTAGTTACCCTTAGCAGTATCTATCATGAATCTGCCACGGACTAGCTCTGTGACCTTGAACTAATACTTAACCTTACTGAGTGTTTCTGTATAGCACAATCAATACACTTCCTGTTCTTTTTAGATCTTAATAGGCATGCTGGAGAACAAACAACATAGTAAATGTGAAGCTATTTTGAGTTTCTCAGAGGAAAGGTACATTGTATACTGGAAATTGTTAGTATTATTAAAGTTAATTATTATTAGTAGTAGTACTTTGGGATAAACAGTATTGACAGTCAGGATCTCTTAGTCAAAAATCAACAGAGTTGAGGCAGGTTGATTGCTTCAAGCTTGAGGCCAGCCTGGCCTGTACATAGCAAGACCCTGTCTCAAAAAACAAAAGAAAACCTAAAAATCAATAAATCAGCCATCAAGCCCTCCCCGCCCCGCCCCCCCCCCAAATCAACAGAGTTGACAGTCAGGATCTCTTAATCAAAAATCAACAGAGTTCAGCTTAAATGTTATGGTAATTCTTAAATGTTATGGTAATTAAATGTTATGGTAATGAGCTTAGTGGATACTACATTCAGGTATAATAACTTTTTTCTAGGAAGCATTGAAGCATAGGTTGATTAAGGACCCACAAAAATATCTGTTGGATTTTTTTTTGTTTGTTTGAAATTGGAATTGGAAGGAGTTAAAATACCAGAAAATAAACCTTATTCTGTTCAACGAGAATTCCTTAATTCAGTGACAGCTGACTGGGCACATTTAAAAATTCTGTTCCATACACCCTTCCCACTTCTAGACTCTTCCATATACAACTGTGAAATCATTGTAAAAGCTGTGCATTGAATGGTCTTCACTCACCAACATGCAATCATGCCATTCAATTATGTCTAGTATCTCATCAACATTGTTTTCTGTTCCTCTAACAACTGATAATGCTGGGGAAGTGAAGGCATGATCTTTCCAGGAAAATGCCTCAATACATCGAGATCATTTTGAAAGTGTTACAATAGATATTTAGTATTACCACTGTCTACTTTTAGTAGAGAGACAGTGACTTATCTGCACTTTCACTGTGCTAGCTGAAGCCTGGGCTTTAGGTAAGGAGCAGCTAGCTGCTCACATGAGCAATAGCAGGTTCTTTGCATGGATTTCACTGCCTGTCTGGTAACACTTGATGCAGCTGGTCTCTAAGTGCTGGCTCCCTGATGACACACTTGAAATGGGCCTTGGTGCCAACAGGGCATTCTTTCTGTAAGCCTCTACCTTCAGAAATACAGTGGGGTTGGTCGGTGCTCTTTCTCCTTATAACCATGAGTGGTTACTGTCTGTGTTGACTGCTGGGCTGACCACTGAACTTCTTCTGAGATTACCCCTGCAGCCTCCCCAAGGCTCTGAAAAAACCTCAGACTCCCTGCTATGTAGCCTCAGCTCAGAGAGAAAATGAAGAGATTAGGTTCTAATGTAGCCACTTGTATGATGAGATGTCACCAAGATGTCCACAGGCTCCCACAGAGGAGAGGACATAGAAAAAGAGTAAGTGCTACTGTTCTACAAATTATCTCCTTGGCTGTTTCCCTCCATGGGTTCCCTTTCTCTCCTCCAAAATGCTCTATATTGTTTATTTGATGAAAAATTTTTATTTCATTGGAAATTCCCAATGCTAGGTAATTGGCTGAGGGAATTATTCTCTACCTGCCTGTCTATATTACCTTGGAGTGGGTCTGAATCTTCAAGAAATGAGCTTTAAAGAGATTTTTTAAATGCAACTTTAGTTCAGCAAAATATGTAAATATTTCATGGTAAATAAAATCTCTATCCTAAGATGCCAAGGAGCTATGAAAGGAGAGAAAAGGTCTAAGCTGATCAATTAGCTTAATTAGTATAATTTTGAATGTCAATTATGTTTCAGAAATGTCATATATTTAAATATACACATGTACACTTTCACACATTTTCCTTCCTCTAAATCAACATATACTTATTATTTTCCTTACTTAGCTGATTTGGAAGATGAATCTACGAGAAGTTGCCACTTACATAATAAAAAGCAAAAGAGATGTTCAAGTTCAGATTTGACTAATATGTAAGTCTATATTGTTTCTGCTATGATTATTGCTTAGGCTAATGTTCCTCTTGAGTGCCCAGCACTTGAATTCTATTCCTAAGCATGGGAATGGCCTTTCCTTACAAGTCTGGAGAATGTGGAAATGTTAGATAATCATTTTCCTAGCCTCCCTTGCAATTAGGGCATGACCACATTACCTATGTGATGCCAAGTTAGATGCATTTACTCAAGGGTAGGAGACATTTTGAGGAATTCTCTCTGTCAGTATTAACTGTTGCAGAAAGGTTGAATTTCAGTGATGCTGATTACTGGAATTTAGGGTTCAGAGCCAGCAATACTAGCACCACAAAATCCAGTGATAACAACCACGGTTTTCTGATGAATCATGCCTGTCCTGATTTGGGGCATTAAACTTAGCTGCACAGCCATCTTTCTTTTTCCCAAGCTTTTCCTATGAGTTTGAGATCCATGCAAAAATCTTTAAAATAAATTCCTTCCTGTTTAAATCTATAACTATTTAATTATTGTTAGCCTATATTCTTTCAACTTCTATTTGTGTTTTCTACATTTAAGTTCTACAGAGTTTACCAAAAGAACTAGATATTATTGCTATTGGATATGTTTTACAAAATATCTGTTTTGTTTTCCTCACAAGCTGTGACTTTTAGAAAATAAAGGATATGATCATCGCAACATACCTGGTGATATGCATAACTACATAAGTGATTTTTCCTGTAAGTTAAGAGGCATTAACTTTGCAATTTGTGAAAAAAGAAGCAAAATAAGCATTTCAAGTGATTAATTTTATGAAGTCATGCTCTTCATTTGCCAACTGCTTAGCAATACCTGCTCAGCTCCAAGGGTTAACTCACACGAAGCATTTCCTAATCTTTCCATTCATTCTCTCATTTGAAACTGACCAATCTCTTCTTTGACTTTACATTATTATTTATTATTTTATTTTACCTAGTTGTTGTTAACGTCATCCCTAATATGCACAGACATACTTATTAGACTTAATGGTTCCTCAAGGGCACACACAGTATCTCATTTGCATCATGTTCCTCAAAGTCAAGCCCGATTCCTGACACTGAGTGACCAGGGAGCATTTTTGGAGGAAACTGTTGACTACTATAATTTTGATGTGATTATTTTATCCAAACTTTATCTTTGCTCAAGTTAAATTTTCAAAGGTGATTTCTCTACATGATATAAATAATTCCTAATTTACCTGTCATTATTTACTTGGCTTCTTTCAAAATAGCAGATTCCTTCTTAACTCCATTCTTACCAAATTTTCTCCCAGCCCCAAACCCTTCCACATAAAATTGCGTATAACTCATGTGCCCTACACAACATGATGGTCCAGGATTCGTTACTATTTTTCAACCTTTAAAACTTCCTGAAAAACTTGGTATTAATTTCAGCATGTTTTAAGCCGCTTTGTATTTTGACCTTCTCTGGTCCCATTCTGCTGCAGCTATGTGCAATCCATTGACTTAGGAGAAAGTTTTTGATTGCTCAATGAATGGTGCGTGCTGGTTTTGTTTGAGATTTTAAATATAATTTGAGGAAGACAGAAGTTTAGATTGCACTCAGACATGCCTTTAATTTTATATGGTTAGAGCCTGCCTCCCAAAGTTCTGATGTACAGTCATTATCCTAGTCTATCGTGTAAAACTCTATTTGTGTTATCAGGCTCAGAATTCTGAATTTCGTGCTGAGAAATATGGGGGGTTCCATTTTGTCACACTCCCTTTCTAGAACCTACTCTTTATTTTCAAAGAGAACAAGGGTTGTAGGGGAAGAAAAGAATGAGGATAATAATGGCTCCATTTTTACAAGCACCCTGTCAGGTTTTTGTGATGTAACCTCTGTAAATTTAAGTAAAGGCAGGTGAGAAAGACCCAGGGGCTCCAGCCACACAAGGCTGCCCTACATGTACCCACTGTTCTATCTAACCCTAACTCTCTCATAGTCTTTTAAAGGAGAAAAGAAAAGGACATGAATAGTTCCTGTCTGTTGTACTGCAGACTGGATAGAATAAATCAGAGAGGAAATTATACGTCTGGGATTTGGAAAACATTCATTATAACTGATCATGGAACAAATTGACATGGACTGGAGCAATGTGCTGGCCTTTCAGTAGATTTAAATATATAGAACAAAGGCAAGGACAAGCAGGAGCACGACCTTGATTTCCAGCCAATTTCTTTAAATATCCTTTTATAATTTCTACTAGATTTTGGGTTTTTTCTCTTTTTAAAGAAATAACCAACTGACCTCCTTCTCTAGAAAGAAACTGTATTAACTGTTTCACTGTATAAACAGATACCTACATGGCATTTACAGTTTAGTGGTGTGGGGGGGATGACAAAGAAATATACCAAATTACAATGTAAGATTGAATAACAATCAGCTCATATTGGGTAACTACCCTGGACTTCAAATATTTGTATATTTTTAGTCTACATAACAATTCTATCATTATCTGCATTTTACAAGGAAGTAAACTGAGACACAGAGAGGTTACACAACATGTCAGAGACTACACAGCTACTGAATGGTAGAGAAAAACCCAAAATCAGGTAGTTTGGCTGCCCAAAATGTGTACTACATGGTCCTGCCATTTTATATAATAATAAGAGATGAAATAAGGCCGTATATGCTAAGTTGATGTGTATGTCAAAGGTGGCAAAGTGATGGTTTAGAATACATCTGTTTTCTCCCTGTTTGGATTACACTGTTTGCTGCAAATTTCTATCATTTTAAGACATGATAATTAATTGCTACTGGTTAAAAATTGAGGACTTTTTTTTGGAGGGGTACTGGAGATCGAACTTGGGACCTTGCGCTTGTGAGGCAGGTGCCAGAACCACTGAGCTAAATCCCCGGTCCTGAGGACATTTTAATAAGCATCCAGATTGAACTTCTGGTGACTTAGAAGATTTCTGATATTCTCTGCCCACATCCTTGTGAGAAAATTGTTAGGCTGAGCAGCTGGTGTCGGCTCTAAAATTTGCATTGCTCTTTGTTGGCCTCAGTCCCTACTCCTCCTTCTTGTGTTCTCATGTGAATGTTGAGTGACAGCTGCCATTTATTATTGTGTTTCTGTAGTTTTTGTGTTCTAATGGACTTAGCAAGGAAATTCATTTCTTGTGCTCATGTGTATAATGTGAGAGAAAAATAAACATATGAAGGTACAAAGTGTTTGCACTTAGTCGCTTGGGTTACATAACAGACTTGTAAATCTGAGATTCTAAACTATGTATGGTGTAACACAAGGTTCACTTAGATGGTAATACTCTGCTGAAAGAAAAAGTAGAAATTTATTTGTGTCTCAGAGAATGGATGGGAATTTTGTAGGAAAGGCAAGGCAGAGTGAAGTATTAGGGATGGTAGAAGGGTTAAATGAGCCAAAATCAAACTGCAATTTGTACATAATACAGGTTCAGTAGCAAAACAAGCATTACTCAGGTTTTTGACTTATGATGTTGTGTTGACATGTAAGGTTGAAATGCATGGAATGCTTAAACGAGTCAGATTATTTTAATGCAAAGGCCGATCATAACTTCTGTCTTTTTTGTTCCTTCTTTCACAGACAGAGACAAACACAGAGAAGCATACACACTGACACACCATACTCAGACGTACATGTATGAGTACAAACACACATGCACACATGTGTACTCATTCATATATCCAGGCACACACTGGCACACCCATGCACATGCATGCATGACCACATGCACAGTTTCTTTCCCTTTGAATTGTTTCATGGCTTTAGCGGACAGAATGAGACATGAGACATAGGTTGATGTAAGTACAACAGTAACTGAATTGCTCAATCATAACTGTATCAAAAGATGCAGGTAACAGCATTAGAGAGCTTAATTCCTTCATGCAGTTGCCTATGGGATCCACAGTTTACAGATACAGTAAGAACTAAAGTCTGGGCCATAGATGATGTAAAGACAGATGACTGTGTCCATGTGATGGCCAGGCAATAATGATCTGGTTTTCCAAGTCCCTGACGTGAGCTTTGGCCTTGGAACAGCCTCCTATTGTCATCTTATTTCCATTGGCTTTGAGTGCAGTCTCCCACAGCGTGTGCTCCAGATGGAAAAAAGTAAAGCATTAAAAGATAAAGTTTTGAATAGGTTATTAAACTGGCTTTTTTTTTTGTACTGGGGATTGAACTTGGGTCTTGGCGCCTGCGAGGCAGGTGGCAGGCGGTGGAACCACTGAGCTAAATCCCAGGCCCTAAACTGGCATCTTTAGGGATAATAAAGACCAATTTAAGAACTGTGCCTGAGTGCATTTGACTGCATCATCTTCACATTGGTGAACCTCACTGAGCCTTGGTTTGTTACACTGTACCATGTCGAGGTGGTTCTCCATGCAACAGTCTGCTCCAATTTATTTTATGCCAGGAAAATTAGTACTTTCTAAGCTTCAGAGGCAAAATTTCCTTTCTTATATGGTCTGCCTTGAAAGTGTCACATCCAAATGGGAAGAAAATATTTAAGTGTCTCTTTCACCACTCCCTCAATTCATATCTTTAAAAGATTAGATATAAGAGCAAAATAATTTGTGGTAACAGTGCAAATCCTTAAGATGTAGCCTGGCTGAGCTACTTCTGTTTGATACATAAAATATTTCTTAATAAACTACTTGAAGCAAAATAGGAATTTCACAGGTGTTAAGTCTATTTTCTCTCTTCAGATGTAACTGTTGATTTCAAACACATAGATTTAGGACTTGTGCATGATAAAATTATTGTCCTGCAGGTGCAAAGTAATAAATAAACATGAAAGGTTGAAAGTATATGCAAGGCACATATGAAACCAAGTTCTAAGCAGATGCTAGCATTGAGAAGTCTCATAGCATATTTGATGCAGTGGAAAGGGCCCAAGCATTTTGGGATTTTGTGCAGGAGCCACTAATTTCAATGTATAAGGCACTCTCTTTTCCTCTCCCTCTGTCTTCTGCCCTCTTTTCTTTTTTTATCCACCCCTCCTTCATTTGTAAAATAAGCCCCTACTGTGTGCCACAGACAACGGCATGTCCTGGGAACACAAACATCCTGTTTGGGTTTTCTAAGGCTGCCATAACGAAATACACAGGCTGGGTGGTGTAGACAACAGAAACCTGCTCCTCACAGTTCTGCCGCCTGGAAGCCCAAGTTCTTGGTGGGTACCTGCAGTTCAGTGGTCCTGAGTCCTCCTTTCTCACTGGCTGCTTCCTTGCTGTTGTGCTTACATGACGTTTTCTCTGTGTGCACACCTTGCTGGTATCTCTTCCTCTTCTAGTATCATCAGTCACATTGGAGTAGAGCTCACCTAGCTGACAGCCTTTAAGCCTGATTACTTCATTAAAGATCTTATTTCCAAACACACTCACATTCTGTGACACTGGGAGTTAGGACTTCAACGTGTGAACTCTGGGGGAAGAGACAATTCAGTCATAGCACATCCTAAGATGAAGTCCCTGTGTCGGAGAGGCTTATGATGTATTGGGGTTGGGGAAATAGAGAAATAAAAGTCTGAATTATGTGATCAAGGTTGTCAGTTCACCTACCAATTTCTCTGCTTTTTTTTTCTGCAAATGAAGTGGGTAATATGTTGGTATTCCTTGTAACTTTGATGATCTGTGTGTCTAAGTCGGTGTGTAAAATTAGCCTTAATACACAAAGTGAAACACATAATGAGAAGGGAAAGAGGGATCATGTCTTGGCACTAGAAAAACAGCTGGTTCTTCCCCAGGGTCTGCTAGTTCCATCTGCAGTGGGCCCTCGAGATACAACAGGCCTGACTTATGAACAACTTGGATTCTGATTGGAATTTTAGTTTTAACTTCTGACCAAAGTTTTTGGTTATGGCCCAAATGCTGGCTGCTTGCACTTCCAGGTGGTCTCAGATACAGATTTAAACCTCAAAGAATTCTGAAAGGAACAGTACAACAGCCTTTCCTGTATGGGGTTAACTGAGAAATCCCAGGCCAGTATCTCTCTAAGGACACTGAGATCTGCCTGAAGTCAGGAGACAGACTTTGAAGGCTGTGCAGAGGAGCCTGAGCCTTCAATTACCAAGTTGAATTACAACCAGCCCTCGCTAACAAATTGAGTATGTAAGTCAGGGGTTCACTGTACAGCATTCCTCTTCAATTTTGTAGGAATGGCTCCCTCTCTTCTGTGTGTTTTTAGAAGTTTATTTTTCATTTATCACCTACAAAGTTTGCATTCTGAAAGAACATATCAAAATTTTAAAAATTTGCCAGAAATAACCCAAACAAAATGCCTCTCCTTAGGTTTAATCAGACAATGCATGGATTGAACCCTGAAAGAATTCCAAAAATTGTGTACCAGAACATCAATAACTTAATTCCCCCCAACATACCATGGAATAAATAAAGGAAAATTATTTAGTGTAGCATACTCAGTAACAGATATATAAAGCCTATTTTCATGAATTGTGGTTCTTTTCTCTGAAAATGAATTTCCCTTTTTCTTTTTACCTTTTATCCAGTGTGAAGTAATTTAAAAATCCATTAACACATATTGCCATGTTAATTGGATGATATTCTTCAAGGTCAAGAAACTATCAATAGATATTGAATAGTGACTATAAATAAACTCATCACAGTAATTAGATTTGTCAATTAAAATTTGGAACAGCTAAGTCTTTATGACTGGATTAAAGGTGGATCACTTTGGGAAAATAATTTTGCTCAACATAATAGATGAAGATTGGATGATGAACTCATATACAAGTTTGACCCCATGAATGAAATAAGCTTCTGATGTTTTTCTTTTTTTCACATCAACAGATTCAGAAACTCATGGAAATGTAGATAGTGGGTGAATATTCTCAAAAATATGCAAAAAGTAAAAACTACAATATAATATTTACAATAAAGACTCTTTAATATTAAGATGTAGCATTTATTAAAACTTGTTCTGTGCCAGGTTGTATACTAAAACTGTAAATGCATCATCTCTTTTATTCCTCATGAAAAGTGCAGGAGGTATATAATTAACTTCTTCTGCAGGTAAAACTTCACCAAGGTCACTCACACTACTAATAAGGGCTCGAGCTGGATTAAAATTTAGGTCCACCTGACTCCAAGCTCGATGCTCTCTGTGCCTCTCTGCATGTGCATGATTAGATAAATATTTTAATTAGTTTCACTTTGTTCATTATTCTCTCCATGTCAGAAGGTTTCTGGTGAAGAGGAATGTAACCCTTGTTTTTAGTTTTGCATTTGGAAAGGCCATTCTGAAAACCAGATTCCGTATTTATTGAATAGTTCTGTTTTTTAATCTGGAAATTTATAATATTTAAAAGTTTGTGGTCACTATTTGCAGTCATTGTTGTCATTGGCACAGAGCTATATATTTTTCCTCATGTCTTATCCTAAAATGTCTAAATTACATGGCAGCTTTAGCATCACTGGCCTGGGGTACCCGTTGTTTGGTGCATAAAAGAGAAGTATGATTGTCAATTGTTGACTGCCAATGTGATCTGTTCACTCAGAAAATCATCATCGAGTGCCTATCATATGCTATGGCCTGGTCTAAATGCTGTCAATATTTTAGGGAAATGAAAAGACAAAAATCTTAATTCTGAAGATGTATGCTGGGTGTAGAAAGGCATAACCAGCACAGAAGCTCAGATTTGCCTGAACTCAAAAGTACACAAGTTACCATAAAGCTGTTCTGCCTACTCCTATCTGCTGAGTCACTTAAACAACAGTAGCAGCAGCAGCAAATATGCTTAGTGGAGGTTGGAGGTCTGTTGGGGGAGTTTCATAGAGTACGTGGGTAACAGCTGCAGCATGACACTAAATTTCAACCTACCTTAGTTTGTCAGTGTCACCCTGACTTCTGACTCTGAGAGCTTGACACAGTAGTGTGGTTCAGACCGTTATGGCTGCAGAAAAACGTCTGGAGTGTGCTGGGGCCAGATCTGGGATGTAGCCTAGACACTTCTGTGATGAGTAAAGGGTCAGGAGGCAGAATACCTATCAGTGCTGAAAATGAACATGAATGCCACATTTTATTGTTTTTTGGATACCATATTTTAATTTATTTTTTAATAAAAATTGTTGTAGAGCCTTCACTGTCATGGGCTCCAGGTAACTGAGATAAAAGATGATAAAGAATCTTTTCCCAAGGCAGTCAAGGCTTAGTGAGAGAAGTCAATGTAAAATAATTACAATATTACTTGTTAAACAACATTGTCAGTGTGTATAATGCATGTGGGTGTCTTGTGGGTATGTACACACACACACTGTAATAGAAACAGAGGAAAAGGGGCAAGTTCTCGTATGTAGCTAGGTCAGAGAAATTTTCATGGCAGGAGTAATGAGAAAGGCTCACTGGAGTCTTCTAGGAAAAGGACAGGGGTGAGTGGGAAAGGGTTTTAGGGAATTAAATACAAGGCAGAGATTTAAAGGCGTGATACCTAAAGGCATATATAGAAAATATGAAATATTTTGAAATAGATAGACTGTTCAGTGCTGGAATGGCTTTTCATCTCAAATGAAGAAAGTGGGATCCTTTTGCCTCAGTCTCCTGAGGTCAAAATTCTTGACTAAAAATACTAACCAAGGATAAATTGTGAAGAATGCAAAATCGTTATACATTTTAACTTTCATATTTATTAAGGTATAATACACATGGAAAAAAGTGAACATAAGTGTAGAGATGATGAATTTTCACTGATGAAAACCAATATCCCATCAAGGTATAAAGCATTATAAAGCTCTCCCCCAAATCCCCTGTTGACCTTTTAATTTCTACCTCCTTCTACAAAGGGTACTTGACTTCTGATGAAAGAGGTTAATTTCATCTGTTTCTGGACCTACTAGGCATAAAATCATATAGCATGCACTCTTCCTATATCTGGCTTCTTTCACTCAACCTAATATTTTGGAGAATGAGAATATTTTTGTGAATAAGTGTATACTGTTCATTCCTGAGTTGTCTAGCATTCATTGTGTGTATATACATCATTTCACTTATACATTCTGCTCTTGGTTAGTCTTTAGGTTGTTTGGCATCTTTTTACAATTACAAATAATTATGATATGACATGATGTCTTTTCAAAAACATGTGCTTGTATTTCTAATAGCAAAGTTGGTATAGTTTGCATATGTTTATGTGTAAAATATAGTTATTTTTCCTAAGGCAAGTGCAATTTGTAGATATCAGTACATGAGAATTTTTGTTTGCTCCAAATTCTTGCCAAAAATTTTTATCTTTTTAATTTTAGATATTCTGTTGGGTATTTAATGATGACTGATTGTGGTTTTTAATTTGCATATCCCTATGAAATATTCTGCATAGTTTTTTATAATTTTTTGTCATTTCATTGTTATTCAAATAGTCTTGTTGGTTATACGTTTATTCATTTTTTTGTCTATCTTTTTGTTGCATTTTTCTGGTTTTGTTTTTTCTTATGGATTTTTAGCCACTCATTATATATTCTGTATACTAGTCCTTTGCCAAATACCTGTATTGAAAAATCTGTCGGAATGTATGTGGACATATACATATTTATATCTAACATGAAGGACTTAAATGAAATTCTGTTCAAACCAGTTCATTTTGGGTTATGCTGCTGTCAAGGAAGAAATGTACTTACGTAATTGTTTCATCACCACTTAAAGAAACAGATTCCACATTCTCCAGCCTGTCCCGGCTTCAAGTTCCTTAATGTTAGAACCAGAAAGATTTGGGAAGTGACAGACAAGCCAAATCCATAATGTTTATTAAAACATCCCATAGGTTCAGGAACATTATAGGATTCTGGATAAGACATAATATTTAATAGATGTCTGAAAATTAATTTTGTGATGGTAAGAATGAATTATCTGTGTAATTGAATTAAGTGCAATTTTTTAGGCAATTCTCACAAGAAGAAAGTGTTTTTAGGAAGATGTGCTCTTTTTGTTAGCAGACGACAAGACAGTTTGTAATTCTGTAATAACAACATAAATGTTGTTGCGCTGAGCCTAGCCTTGAAAGTCATGCCACATTTTGGCACATAGCTTCTGTGTTAGTACGGAGTAGGTATCTTTCTGTTATGCTCTCTCATTCTCCTTTATTCTTACAGCATCTGCTATAAACAGCAATTTAAACTTTTGGGTGCTTATTGGTTTTATAAAACAAGCTCAGGGCTGCGGAGTCCAAAGCTGGTCAGGCAGCCCAAGGTTACCAGGGGCCCAGGCCCTTTCCTTCTCCCATGCTGTGCTCTTTAGTGGGGAGGCTTTGTTCTCAGGTCTTTGTGCCTCAGGGTCACAAGATGGCTACTGAACCTACAGGAAGAGACTAAGCCCTTCCAGGCAGGAGGAAGCAAAAAAGCAAAAGAACAAAAATATTTTCTAGGAGGCTTTGCATTTATATTGAAAATCTCTAGGGATTTTGACTCTTTCTTATGGCCTGACCTTTTTTATATCTGTCCACAAGTAGTTAAAAAAAAAAGCTGGAATATGGGAAGTTTTTGCTTTGTAGCTGCTACAGTAGGAAGAGTAAATACAAAGAAGGCTTTGGGGGACATGGTCCATAGAATAGGTCACTGTGCCTTTACCTCTGCTTGTTTCTTACATCATTTCCTTTTAAGTATTTGTTATCATCATTAAAGTGTAGTAGGCTTGTTAAAGACTATTTGAAAAACAGCAAAGCATAAAAGTATCTACCATTTTAACAACCCAGTCACTATAAACACTTTAGCTGGCATATATTCATCTAGTCTCTATAGAACAGTAGCCAGTGTGAGGTGTATTCACTGGTTTTGGGGGTATGGTTGCTCTCCGACGTTCTCAGAGGACAGATAGGTAATATGTATATGATACATTTATGTGTCTATATCTATCTGTATGTTATTAAATCAACAAGTTCACAGCAATATATATATATATTCACTTCCAAACCCACATCATTTCTAGATCTCTTCTTTTCTGTCCTTGTTAGTCCTTTCCCTACCACGAAAAACTCAGATCCTTTTCTTCTCAGGATACTTATTATTTGATCCCTTTCTCTGTGACCTGGATGTCCCCCTTCCACTGTAACCACTTTCCCCTTCCCCTGCCCCCTCTAGATATCTTCCTGACTTAGGCTTTGGTACCCTGAGCAGGCTGCTCCCTCACATGGATGTGAGTCTCTCCTCCTGAGTGCAGACACAGATCTGGGCTGTCCCCTACATTCCTGCTCTCTCTCTGCTTCTGAAAAGGAGCCCTTCTCAACAAATGCTCCTGCTTTTCATGAGTTCATGAGACCACCTGCATCCCCGTGCTGATGCCTAACTTGCTTGACCATGTCTGTTAGTTTTTGAACTAAATTTTTCAAAAAGGAAGGGAGTGGAAGGAGAGAAGATCAGGAAGAGGAACTATTTGACTTTCTATTTTATGTTGTTTTCTGATAGTAAAAAATGTATATTTTGTAAATTGGTCAATCTCTTTTGTTGATTTACAGTATGACTTATGAATTTAAAATATGATGTCCCATAGAAAAGATATTACTTTTCTAGTTTTTTGCATTTAATTATCTAATCTATCAGATATTCATTTTGTCATTTAATTTAGGGGAATATCTATGCTGGCTTTTTATTATTGGAACACTACCTTCATTTTTAAACTTTTCTCATTTTTTACTTCCTGTGGCTACCTTTTTCTCTTTTCTTTCTGCTTGGATTTACTTTTCCTCTTTGTCTTTAGAGTTCTTTGTCCCTTCAAATCCTGCCTCCAAAGATTACCACCTCTGCCAGCTTCTCCCTACAGTGCCCTTTGTTTTACTCTCTTCCCTGTTCTGAATGCTCTCAGGCTATCAGAACTCCCACCCCTTGAATAATTGTCAGCTAAGTTTTAGACAATCGCCGGGATGTATTATTCACAGTAATGAATGCCAAATAAATCACAGATATGTGAGGCTTATCCTAAGAAAAGTTAGGGAAAGAGAATCCTCTTATTCTCTAAGAAAATCCTTGGTATTACCTTCCCATATGTAGCTGAAGTCAACCAAGTTATCTTTTATTTTTGCCCATGAGAAGACTGTCTTGACTTAAGCAAATCACGACTTGCTACAATAATAGGCATCCACTCACAGTGTACACTGATTGATGAAAGTTTCTCCTATTAGGTCAAATATTTCACCTTTTGGAGAATTAAGTTCAGGTGTTTCAGAAGCATCCAAGGACACCTCAATCCTACTTGTTTTTTCATTTTCTTTCCCAGTTATACAAATAAATGCTTTGTTCAGGTGTTGGAAACAACCATGGATATGAATTGCTTTATATTTATATTTTATTAGGATACCTGAAATAACAATCCCTCATTTTATTGCTCCAGGTTTTAAATTATGATATCATATTTTTCAAGATATCTCCTATATTTAAAAGTCTATGGCATAGTTGTCAGATTACAGCATCAAAAGTGATTAAGAGACTAAAGAGATAAAAATGGACTTTAAAGAAAATGAGTTAGAAGGACCAAAGACAGTAAGTTACTCTCCTTCCTTTTGATTCTCAAGTCAGTGCATTTGAGAGGAACTTTGTTTTATGGAAATGCTTGTACCTGAATGAAGTCAGAGAAAGCACTAAAATCTTGTGGTTGTAATGAGGTCATGGTTTGGGGATAGTGATGGAGAAAGAACATGTATTTGTGTAGTGAGTATTTTTTGAAAGTAATTCAAGGTGAAAGTAATAAAGCAACCTTTTATCAATCTTTCTGGAACACATAGTCAACTTTTGATTATGTAAGGGAGCAGTGGTGTGGATAATTAACAAAGAGTAGATAGTTCCCCGTGCCTTTCTATTAATATGAGCAAGAGTGGTGGTTGGTTCAGGTCATTTAGTAGACAAAGGAAAGGAGAGAGTCTCCTTTCTCCTCAGACCTTCAACACTTCTTCCTTCCTTTTCTTCCTTGTGAGTTTTAACTCTGTTTCATATTTCACATAAGAAGTACTCAGAAGACAATTTCCTGTTTTCCTATCTTCACATTATTTCATCCCCTGCATCTATGCACACAAACTCTGCCTTCCCTCCTTCCTGTAAAGAAAATGTGTTTCTAGCTATGACGATGCTCTCCACTTCCCATCACTCCACTCTTTGTTATTAAGGCTCTGTCCCTTCTGGCCTGATCAAGAATATTGCTCCAGCAAATCTTTTCCTCTCTTGCTTCATCAATTCCTGCCTCTTACCAGATTTTTTTCAATGTGCAACCACACAACATTTCCCTATTAAAAACAGAAACAACAATAAAACCCATCACTTTTCCCTTTTGCACATTTATCCACTCTTCTTTAAAGTCCTAGAAAAGGCTGTTTTATATATGCTGTAGTTCATTTGTCTCCTTTCATCTTTGAAGCCAATTATAGTCCTTGAAATAGCCTTTATGAAGCATGCCTTTTATGCGAGTAAAAGAAATGATCAATCTTAGTTTTTGCTTCTCAAGCTTAGTATCATTTTGTACATTTGGAAACATCCTCATTCCTAAAACACTTTCACTGAATTCTAGGCTGCCCCTTTTGATCTTTTCTCCTGAGCAGTACTGATTCCTCCTTGCTCTCTCCCTACTGCATTGAGATTTAACATTGAGAGTGTGATTCCCTGTTGTTGTTTGCATTCTCGTGGCTTTAATATTATCTCTATGTTAAGTATTTATTTGGCTGGAGACTCTATCCAGATATAAGCAGCTTTCCCTCTTTTATTTTCACAAGTACTCTGATCAAATATGGGATTTTCAAAAGTCTGCCCTGAGCAGCTTGCATAGAAGAGCAAACTGTCCCCCATCAATCCCTGTGCCCCGGGTCTTTTTATTTTTCTCCTCAGACCTAATCAATATCTGACATGCTGAATATTTGCTTGCTAAAACTTAAATGAAAATGTAATTTGCTTATGTCAGGGTTTCTCTGTATCTATTATGTTGCAGGTGTTGAATCTTCGTACCTAGAATATCACATCACATCATGGGTACAGAGAAAATATTTGTTGAGTGGATGGATAATTGATGGTAAAGGATGCAAGCAAGTTCTTACCTTGCTTAAAAGTTTGAGAGGCTGGAGTTGTATCAAGTTTGGGTGGCAGAATAGCAAGGTAGAGGACAGCTGTGGGACGAAATGGGGACCAGCGCCCATGCAAGGAATTTTAGCTCTGTCTCAATAGTGACACAAAGGTAGATGGTAAATTTTTTCAGGCATCAAAGTAACTACTGAGGATAATAATATGTGGAAATGCAGAGCCCCAGATTCTTCTTCTTCTTTTTTTTTTTTTTTTTTTGGCAGGAGGAGGTCAGTAGAAAAGCAAACCAGAGACGTGCTAAGTTGAATAGTTATTTCCTGGGCTGGCTAAACATATGAAGTCTACTTGTCACAAACTAACTTCTTAAATAATGTGTATATTTTTTAAAAAACATGTGGGATTAATTTCTTTTCTTAGGAAATATTTTTGGCTTACAAAGAGATGAAGGAGAAAAAATAACAACACATTATGTATATGAAAATCAGCAGCTGCAGTGTGATAAAAATAAAGCAATGAGTTTTTTAAATTAAAAATATTCTACTTTCAAGCCTCCTGTCTGTTACTATTAAAATAAGTTCATTAAGACAAGATACAGCTGTAAAAGCTCAAAATCAGTTTTAATCCTAGCTCTTCTGCAAAACTAATGAAATAGCAAAATAGGGAATTACTTATGTTTTTATTATTCTAGGTTTTTAAAATTTTGTATATTAAAGTTGCTGGACTACAGTGAAGTTAGCAAACACATTTCTTCCTTTGTCCAACTGTGATTGATTGGTAAGGGCAGCCTCATGTGCTGTATGGATAAGCATTTGAGGCCACACCAATGTTCAGTAGAAAAGAGAGCTAAAATCAATTGGTCCTGTCTGCCATGGGTTTAGGAAAGATAAATGGCAGCTTTTGTGTGTTGTGTTTTTGCTATCTGAGATTATACAGACTTCTAAGTTACTTTTCCGTTTTAAATTCTGTGATGGGAATGCCTTATATATTTAGTCTTTGCAATAAAAAATTATAGAATTTATATGTAAGATATTAAAACATTCTTTTTAGTATATTTTTGAAGAATCTGAATATTTGGTAACTTTCTTCTAAAGGTTCCCATAATATTTATATATGGTTTACTGAGTGCAACATGATAAGGATATACAAGCAGCATATAGAAATAATAGATATTTTGCCACAGAACATTCAAGTTCACATCACTGAATAAAATTCACATAAATCAAGTTTTAGTTTAATTCACAACAGTCTCATAGCTTTCCCTATTGGCTCTACTTCATAATGTGCTTACAGGAAATATTATTTTAATATCCAGAAAATGAAACATTTCAATTGCCAATTTTCCAAGTTACAGTAGAAACTGCTAAACTTGTCAGGAAGAGGCAGATCTCATCTCACTTCTTGGTTTGACAGCTGAATAATGCTATCTGAATTAAAAGAAATATCAAGGTATGCCATAGGCGGTATATCTAGAGATAATTCTAAATGTTTTAAGCATGGAACCTTAGTTATAAGATGCAAATGTGACCTGCTTCGGTCTACATTTCTTAAAGCAGTTCTTCAGGTCTTCCACCCCCAACATACCAAGTAAATGAAGGAAATTTAGGATCAAGTTTATTGACTTGTTACAATTTTGTTCATTTTTCAAAGAAAGTACCAACATATGATAAAACTATATGACTTGCTGAAAAATGGCATGTTTAAGTATTTTTTGGGTCAGTAGTTTAATCCTGGAAATGAAATATCAATCTGTGGAAGTAAGCCTGGGTTTTTCATGTAATAATGAAAGTGGGTACTGCTTGCTTGTTACTCATTTTCAAGCCTGGTTGAGTTCGACACTTAAGTACTTAGAATTTTTGAATGGAAATAATTTGAATAGGACTTTGAACGACTGTGCATCGAAATACATTATTCCATGTATAATTCTGAATTTGTTTGTGGTATTTAGATGATCTGAACTAATTTTCTCTGATTTCTGAACTTGGATATGTAATCAAGAGATTTTTTTTTTTTAAAGAATCTGGAGAACATTTAAAATGAATTCAATCCTCTCGTTTTTCTTTCTTTTCTTTTATGTTACTTCATGGTTTGTGTGATTTTTATATTCATCTTGGTCATTTGTTTTTGTTGTCTCATCTGCCTTGTCTTACTTTTTAAAATTTTAGAACAAATAAAATGAAATAAACCATGTCATACCTTTTAACAAAGCTTTGAATCAAACACCTTGTTCAAAGTGAAATGGCTGTTAAATTAACTGAATATTGGTTTGCTTCCATGCCCCCACCAAATTATCTGATGTTATTATGAAATGGGTTGACACTTTTTCTACTCAGTCTGTTTTAGTTAGTCCTTTTATTAAACTAATTTGATAAACAATGTATTTCATCCATATCTCTGTGATCTCTAATAATCTCAAATTGATTATGGGATATATAGTATATAGCTCTTGGACTTAAGTTTTGTGTACTTTACAAAACAGTTGCCTCTGACTTATAAAGTCCGTATTTTGTTTATCATTCTTTCCACTCAGCATCTTGGATGGAGTTTTCTACTCAGTTGCTTCCCACTCAACAGTCAGGTTAAAGGGTCTTACACAATTACTTTGGATGTTCTCAGTTCTTTCATGGTTTCCTCACACTTAACCATCTTTGAGAACCTCATGTTCTGGTGACACCATTTGAAACAGTTGTTTATAACGGTTGCAAAATACCCTTGTGTTCCAGGACCAATTTTTTCCTTTGCATTTGTTACATTTATTGGAACACCAAAATTATTTTTGTCACTGAATGTTAGTTTTATGCTTACAGAAAATAATTCTGAGTGAAGTTTCCATAGAGAGATTTAGGTAATTAAACACTGGATTTCCTTTTTTCAGTGATGAACCCCTACTGAGGAAAGAATGGGATGTTGGTATATAAAAATGCCAAAAGAAATATTGAAATGGAAATCTTGTAGTTGTCATTGGGAATTCAAAACCAGATGTAGACAAACTGCTTCATTTTACATCAGTGAGAACTAAATCAAAGATCAAGTGTGCTGTCCAAGATGCCTGCTAGTATTTGAGGATCATCAGACTCCTGTTCTAAAGCACTATCTTGGGAGGTAAATCTTAAGTTCTTCAGATATTCAGGCCTCTCATCTCTTTTCATGATATCTAGAGTAAATCATAAGTGTCCAGTGTCCCTCTAAGCCTTTTCCTACAATGAAAGAGAAGCAGTAAAAGTTGTTGCTAGGTCGAGGGTGGGAAGCTGGCAAAGGGCACCTAGTGAAGAGTAAAACATAGCAGACTTCACACTAATGTTTTCAAAGTTTTTAGGACAAACTTTACCAAGTTGCATGGGTATTTACAGCAAAAGTAACCACTCTCATAACCATCAACACTGCCCAGCAATTGTTTTCTTCCTTATTCTGTTATACAGGAATGGATTACAATTTAGGGTACTTTAACTGTCAGAAATATCAGAAGGAGCTTTTGCACTTTGAGCAATCTTTCCGAACCCCTCTCCAGTCGACACAGGGAGAGCGATTTTGAAGCAATCTTTGTTTTGCCTTCCCATTGCCCTTTCACCCAAGATACAGCTTTCAGCTAATTAGCTCTTCCTGACATGTCAATGAGAGTTATCCTGTGCTCTGCCCCGAGAGGTAGATTGGTGAGGTCACACAACTCTAGCTTTGCTGGAATTTACTTGTAAAAGCCTTATTTTGTTTAGCTACTTGACACCTAACATTTCAGTTGCCCAAGAGCTCATGATTTTAAGTTTCCAATGAACTGAAACTTGCCATTTTAACTTTAGGTCAGCCTCTTCACTGTGTTTCTGCCTCCTATTCTTAGATATTACCTGTCCCAGTTTGTAATGAAATCCATTTATGTTCTACTTTTAAATATTTGATGAAATATTGATTATCAACATAGAATCTACTTGATTTATTTCTGTAGGCACTTTACATGAAGATTAAAAAGCTGTCCAGATTAAAAGAACAAAGACCTCCTCGGTTTTTTATTTTAACATCAAGTGTGCTCTGATGATAGCAAATCAGAGGGCCATGTTCTGGTAGACCTTCAGAGGTGAATGAAGCCAATTAATACACAATTACTGGCAGCAATGCTCTATTTGAAGGGTCTTTTAGAATGAAACTTTTTATCAGGATAATTGTAGACATCTGCTTCATGTACCTTAGCAGAGACATAGCTAGTATTTGCTAAAATCTTTTGAGCTTTTACAGCTTTTACACAAAAGGACATATCGGTAATTTGGTTTTTCTATATAATAGGCAGACTATGCAAAATACTAAGCTAGAATTCAGCATTGTTATAGAAATACTCAGTGTCACCAGAGTGATTGACTCGTTCCACCTGGCTTTCAGACATTTGGAGAAGCAAAACATATGTATCTTAATTGCAAAATGTAGGCTTAATGAACATGCAGGCGTTATGTTATACCAAATGCAACAATCCACACGATGGCAAGCTACTTAAGAACATGTCACAATGTTTGGCTTTTAAGAGGTTTGCCTTTGGCAGTGTTTCAGAGAAGAATGTGTTCCTTACATTTGCAGTCCTGTGAGCCAATAATAAAGTGTTCAGCATATGAAGCTGGTATTTATTTTAAATTGCTATGTCAATATTTTTGTTTAAAAGCAAGCTTGATTCCCTGTGTGGACTTTGTTGAAGCCTTCTATCACTGCTTTTTATTTGAGTTTGATTTAGCTTCCTTTCCTCTTGATTTTGTGTTTTGCAGAATAGCTTGCTTGAAAGCCTTCTGATTGGGGTTTGGGGGGGTGTAAAGTTGCTGTGTGAATTTCAAAGACCAGAAAATGTAAAAAGGAGCAAACAGTTGCTGAAGGCCTCAGAGAAGTGACTGCAATCAAGCAGTGCTAGTGTGACCTTGAGGCTTCCCAGAATAGTCACATGTTTGGCATAATGAGAGCTCTGGATTCAAATGCCTCCAGACGACCTTACCAGCAGAGCCCCTTCCTCCTACTGAGATGTCTACAGGCCTAAAGCCAGTGTTTAGTCTGCTAGTAGGAATCCAGACAATCAGGCTTTTGTTTTCAAAAATACAAATAAAATTATACCATTATAGAATCTTGCATAACCGATTTAATCCTAATGTGATGTCAAAACAAATTTCCCCAGTAGTTAAGGGAATGCATTATTTACTGCAGATATAATTGCTCCGTAGATGCTGTATACTTTTCCAACCAGTTGTTGGGGAGTTCTATTCATGAAGTTTCACAATTCTCCATCCCGGGTATATTTCTGTGGGGTAATTAAAATGGTCTTTTCTTAAAGGCTATATGAAACAGTATGTATCATTTATACACACTGAGTGGAAAAAATATTGTATTCATAAATTAAATTGGACATTTTGAAAGGTTAACACAAAAGCTACTTTGCTCTTGGTAATCAGTAAGAAAAAAGGATTTCAGGTAATTAAAATCTGTGAAGTGAACATTTCTCATTTGGAACCTATTAAAAAGAATATATGCAAACAGGCAAGAGATAAATATGAAAAAAGTGATTAAAATGTTTTGTTATGTGTTGGCAAGGAAATGTAACAACATATATTCTAAAGTCTAAAATAATATGTTATTACCAATAACATAACATTTAAATTATACAGTATGTACATATGTATGCATATTATTAAATTTAAACATTAAGCTATAATTTAATAATATGCCTGTTCTGTATGCAGGTTCCAGTTTGTGTATTGTTTAGGTCTTTCCTACTGAATGGTTGGCCCAAGAACCAGCATGCAATGAAGAATACTTGTTGAAAATGCAGAATCTCAGGATTATTCCAGATATATGGCATCTGCGCAAAATATAGTGAATGTTTCCATTTAAAAAAATTTATTGCAGTAAAAGATACATTACCAGTAGCCTCCATTTAAAATAGCCCCGCTCACTTTGAACACACTTATCCCATTGTTCTCACCACTTTCTGCAATAGTTGTGGAAGTGTTTGGGAGTTTTGGAAGTAATTCATGAGCATATTCAAATTTAACAAGCCTGGGTTTGGGTGAGTGCCACGCAGAAAAGAGAATTGTCTCTAAAAATGTATGGACACTTCTTTAAGGCAAAATCAGCAATTTTGTAGCTAAATTCAAGGAAATTAACTGATTTCACAGATTGTTAAGGGTCAGTGTGTACTGGGCACCTGATTTTCTATAATGCAGCAGCCAAAGGAACCACAGAATGGGGCTGCACTCTTATCCCAAACCACCTGCTTCTGAGTCCGTGTTAACAGTTGTTCTTTTTGTCTAGGGGAAATGTTCCTTCCTCATTCTTTACCATTTACCCATCAAAATTTGATCTCTGCTCCTAGGATGAATTTTTTTCCCTAAACCTAAATTTTAGAAATTGTCCCTCTGTGATATTCTTTTAATTTGTTCGCTGGAATAATCTCAGCTCCTTAGGATTTTTCTAGAATTCTGACTCTGGCTATAGGTACAAGCCTTTGAAAGAACTGAAAGTCCCTGTATTGTGTGGTTTGCAGTATAAGGATGAAATATCATACATATTTGGGATCTGAAAGAAGACTTGTCCTTCCTTATTCCCTATGCTCCTGGATTCCTTGGAGCTATCCAACTGCTGATGTTTGGAGAGACACTTGAGGAATCGCTTCTCTTTTGGGGCAGTTCTCAGCTTAGGGGTTCTCTCATTGCAAAGCACCTTTAAGCCAGCATGGATAGTGCACTGGACTTCTAGCCAAGTCTGATGTTGTCATTGGTCATTAAAAACAAAGTGCCTCTAAATGACTGCCATGCCGTGGCTTTTTATTGATAAAATCCAGGAACTGCATGTGCCCCTTTTCTGGCTCAGTTCTTAGATTTCCTGCTTATGATTCCTGCTTTCCCTGTTTAACCTTTTGGACTCAAACATAAAACACCTGCTAGATATAGTATATTGGACTTTAAAATTCACTTTTATTTCTCTTCCATTTTATAAAGTTCTTATGACACTGATGCAACGTGTTTCTTTTAATTTTAACATAGCATTACAAAGATATATTATTTTTATGATACAAGAAATATTTTTGCTAAGGATTAAATTATGTGGCTTCTGGAAAAAATATTAAATATATTTTCCAATGAAGATTAAGGCGCTGTGTTGTGTGGTTTGCAGTATAGGGATGAATTATCAGTATGTCCTCTAGCATGCCCACTATACTTAACTGTAATGCAGGGAGGCCAGTGTATAAGGGCAGTGAAAACAGACATGATAAGAAGGGAATTAGTTGCTCAACAGAAAGAAACCACATTTATCTGGTATTTAGGGAGATGCTCAAAGAAGAGGCAGCATCTGAACAGAGCAGAGAAGAGCAGAAGAGAAATGGGGTGGGAAAATGGTATTAGCAGGGGTATAGATGCTAAAACAGACTTCTATAAAATATGCCAGAATCATAATGGACATTTAAGTGCAACTGAATATATGTGAAGGCAAATAATGGGAGACAGGAATCTGAACACAATGTGCTGAGTATCTGAACTGAATTTCTGATGACACCATCAAGTGTGCATCTGGGCCATTTAGCACCTGCACAAAACAATAGATGGGCTGTCCATTTGACTACCTGGACCTAAGGACTGAGAATCCAGCAGACCCATTCATTAAACTTTACAGCTCAGGACAGACGAAGAAAGTAATATTGATTGGTTCTTGGGAGCCAGAATAGAGAAGGACTAAAGTAGGGGTGGATGGAGAATAGTATAATGGAGGAAGTACTTACCTGGAACTTAGGGTAGGGATTGCGGTTCAAATTGGGATCTAGTTCATGGAGTGAATTTTGACAAATCATTTCATATTCCTGAGCTTCTGTGTCCTCGTCTATAAAATGAGGATTATAAATGTTAGGTCTAACGTTTATTCTCTCAATATGATTCTTGAAGAAATTCTTGACTAACGAGGGTACATTTTGCCTAATTTTCTACTTCTTTTGAAGATCACAATGAACAAACCAATTCTGGATGGGAGACTGTGCCAGTCAGTGTGATGAGACAATCAATTCAAATTCTTTCTGAATATCAATATTAGACTTTTTCTTGAATCTTTGTTATTTCTGTTCCCACAGAACAGAAGTTTGATCATTCAGGTAGTAGTGTCCAAATACTCAGGTGGCAAAGTAGAAGTTTGAAGACAGTTTGTAGAAGAATCACTGGTGGGATTGGAACTCATATTCTCTGCCCAGTTGGCCTAATGGTCAGAGAGGTCTGGAGTTAGAAAATGTGACTTGGGGTATCCTTAGGTGAATAAGCAAATAAGACAGTGTTGAGCATCCAAAAAGTATTGCACCCTTAATCTCTCCCTGACTCCATGAGGCTCAAACTTCAAGTGAAGTATTTTTTTAGTTTATACTGTGGAAGATCTTCAAACATCTTGTGATTAAGGCTTTTGCTCCCAGTGTGAAATAGTTTATACACCAAAGGGAATGTCTGCCAGTCAAATAGTATGTCCCAGGGGAATATTTATAAAAATTCTGGTGGCTATAATCACCTCTAATTACAATTTTCTGAAAGTCTATTCTGGAAAGGAAACTGTAAAGTGAGAAAATATTTAAAAAGTTGTATTTTCATAAAGTTATGCACAATTAATGCCAAGTGAGTAAAATTCTAAGTGTTTAAATGTCAAGGTAAAGACAATGCTAATTTGACCTTCTTCAATTTTCATGTGGAAGCTTGAGAAGTTTGGGTAGGATAAAGAGAAAAGCACTTTTTATTCCCAAAAGGTTTTTAAACCTGCCTTTAGTAGGCTCTGTGTGTCTTCCTTTTGTGGTCTCAGGTTTTATAGTCTCCTTTATCAATTGTACGAGGTGCGGAAGGCTAGTTTATATCTTTCAGAAGGGACACCTGGGTCAACAGGTTGAAAGAACTTTGAAAGTTATTTGTATCTTTGCCAGTCACTGCATTGTGTGAGAATCACTGGAGCTGGTGTGTAAACTACCTTTGAATAAGAGGCAGAAAATGGAATTTATCAAGGGACAATGCCCTTTGTTTAGAAGTAGCAACAAAAGATGAATAAAAGGACACAGCCAGTCTACTGTGTTTAGTGTCCCATTTTTCCAGATAAAAAGGGGATAATATTCAATTTTGATTGTGCACAGAGGCCTTGGGTACTTAAAGGAGATAGAGGAAGAAGAGAAATGAAAAAGAAATAAAGCAACCAATATGTTCTTGAACTATGACTTCTAGCAGCTGCATTTAAAAAACAACCATTACATTTCATGGTTATATCTGTGAGGCTTATCCATTATATGTGCAAACACAATCTGATTAGTATTTGTTATAAGCTCGTCTTGTCTTCTTTTATTACAGACATCACCTTCAGATGTGGGGCCACTGCAGCTATTAAATCAGGAATATTTAGCTATTATTTGTAATAAATGTCAGCAGGGCTGAACTGAAGCCAGCAGGAAATGTTCAGGACAGAAAACACACTGACATTCATTCATGCAAATTTGTACCACTGGTAGAATTAATCATAAAGAGAGAGGATGGAGCATACAATGCATTTATATTACTGGTTTGGCCAATTCACTTCTTCCTAAATATGAGAGTTATAATGAACAGAAAGCAATCTGCTGGCAAATAGTCCCATGTGCAGTGCAGCCTGTGAGATTAGCTTTCCAAAGCAGGCATAACTGGGTTTACTGTGGACCACCCCTCATTCTCCCACACCGTCTCTGGCCCCTGGGACAGAATTCTGTTGTCCTTTTTCCTCCTTAGATGACATCTAGTTTTAGCATGCACATAACTCTTCCCTCTGAAAAATCACAGGGACACTATAAGGAACATTCCATGCATATTTGTGAGTGCTGGCTCAGCCCTGCCCTCTTGTAAATCAGGATGCTTCCATCACCCTGAGAGGAAGGGGCATGGGAAATGGGTTGTTGAAGAGAGAGAGAGAGAGAGAGAGAGAGAGAGAGAGAGAGAGAGAGAGAGAGAGAGTTTAAATACTTTTAAATCTGCCTCTGTGTAAAGTGAGGTAAAACAACCCATACAATTGAATAATTTAACCTCAGATAAAGTTGTAATCATTATTATCAAACATAGGAATCAGTTGCACTGAACATCAAGGAGTATCAATTAAAGTTAATACTAGAAAACTATAAGTGCATTTATTTTTTTAGAATGATGAAAAATGTACCATGAAAGCATATCTTTAAAGTTTCTCATTTTCTCACTGCATTAAATTATTATTCACCAGAAAACAAACTGCAGAAAGGAGTTGACATAAAAATTATAGAGGACTTAAAAGATATTAATTATTCTTGTGTTTCAGTTCTATGATTTGAATAAAATCAACATGGAGTATATGAAATAAAAATACATTTCAAGGAGTTAACATTAAAATGTTTTTTTATAATTGCATACTAATATTGATAAAAATAAAAGAAAAATCTAAAATGTTTCACATAGTTTGGAAGTCAGTTCAAAGTAATATTTTTCTGAAACAGTGCCATTATTCCCCACTGCATTGAACTGTGCACTTATTTATAGAATGCATATTACAAGAGGAAGCACTTTTCTTGCTACTTCTAATTCCTGACAGGATCATATTTCTCAACTCAATTTTTAGCTTAGGTGTTAGGAAAATGCTTTTGAAAGTCCAATGGAAAGGGATGTTTCTGTTGATGTAAAGGACAGTTGTCCTGCCTCAGTACTGAATGGCTTAGTTTCTAAGTAGGAAGATCTAAGTAGGGGTATTAAGGTGAGGGTTGGGAACCTGTCTTCCCCCTCCAGGATATCTTCAGTAGCAATGGAGACAACCAGGAAACTGAAGAAGTGCTGTGAATTGGCGGCTTTCTAAAGTTGAGACACTCTTTTCAACAGTATCCTTATGGCATAATTATTGATTCTATGTTTCATTTTACAGTGAATTTACAGAAGTTCTAGGAATGACTGGATAAAATGACATAAGTGAAAGACATAAGTAGAAGACAATAGTAAGTCTATATTTCTAAGGCCAATCGATCAGGGAAATAGTTCTACCACAGATATACAGACTGGAGGGTCTTATGCCATTACTGAAGCTGCTGAGTTTGACTTTTGGCTTTCTGGTGGCCAGTAGGAAAAGACAACTTAATTCATATGTGGTTAGAACTATTGGAGAAAAGAAAAAGTATTAGCAATTTAAGGGAGGCAGACTTTCTCACAGCCCCATAATCTAAGGTGGTTCTGCCATTGTGTGAACCCCTCCTCCGCTCAAATATGCTCAGGACCTGTAACTTTTTTTTTATGCTTAGAGATTGAACTGAGGGCCTTGCAATCTGTAGGCAAGTGCTGTACCACTGAGCTAAACCCCCCACCTCAGAACCTGTAACTTCAGGCAATAGAATACAGCAAAGGTAAGAAGCCATGCATGTGAGTGATTCAGATATATGCGCTTATCTTGCTCATCTTGCTAGGGGTCTGAATTCTCTCCTTTGCTAGATTTAAAGAAGCAAGATGTTGTTTTGGGAGCTGCCATGTGGAAAAGACCACATGGCAAGAGGAGAGCAGCCCGGCAGCCAGAAATGGAACTGACTGCTGGCAAGAGCAACATTGCATGGGGAAGCAGAGCACTTCTTGTTGGAGCCTTAGGTGGAATTACACCGGTGAGAACCTGAATGAGAAGATCCAACTAAGTCAGTCAGGACTCTCGACCCACAGAAATTGTGAGACAATAAACGTGTCTTGTTATGAGTGCTAAGGTTGTGGTAATAATGTGCAGCAATGGGTAATTATTGCATGATTATAAGAAATCTTCAGTTTTTCTCTGGTTTGGGTTCTAAAACTGTTCTTTGATTTTAATTTGTGTTTGAGACCAAATGATCATTTCATTTCTTAAATCAAATTGTGGGCAGCCCTTCTCCTTTTAAAAGTATGTTTTTTGTAAGGTAGTGAGTTTACTTTCCTGTGTATTCTTCCTTATCCATTTGGAGGTAGTTTGGTTCTTTTGATATGCAAAGAAAAATGAATGTTATTTTCTAGAAAGACTATTTCTGTTCCTCTTTTCTAAAATATGATGATGTAAACTGAAAAAAATAAGCACAGAACAATTTACAATGGAAGGTAATACAATATAAAGCATATATTTATATGTCTGACTTTGTTTTAAGTGTTTACATATTAACTATTATTACATTAGTGAGGGATTGTTTTTCATATACAAAAATTTACAGATTAGTTAAATTCACACTGGAGTCTAGTCACCAGTGATTTGATTTCAGAATCTGTTCTTGTAGCTATTATGCTCATACATATTATTAATAGGGTAATACAGCTGCTAAAGAAGGTGTGATTGCATATGAAGTTGAGTCTGATAGTGCTTGCATATGATGAAATGCACTAAATTATTTAATTTTTGTTGTGTAAGAGTGATTTTTCAGAGTGAATCAAGCTTCATATAATAAAAGGATATCCAAAGAGTTGCTTTTGAAAACATTTTGGCATCCCAATGTTGGGATATTGCCCAGTTCATCTTCTCATTAGGAGGCTTATTTGGTGCATTTTTTTAGTGCTGGGGATTGAGCCCAGGGCCTCCCTTGTGGTAGGCTAGTGCTCTACACCGAGTGGCATCCTATCCCCTCGAGGCTAATTTTGATCCACTTGAATTTTGTTTACGAAGGTTACATTTCCTTTAAGTTTATTATTATCTTCAGAGTTAAGCAATATAATTCATTGATGTGTCTTTCAGGATAAATCACCTTTAGCCTCCTGTAGCCATTCTTAGTCACTAGCCCTCTTAGTCACTTTCCTTATCACTGACACACAGTATCAGACACCCATAGTAAAAGGAGGAGAGGTTTGCTTTGGCTCATTGCTATAGTCCACAGTTGTCTGGTTCCAAGGCAAAAACACATGGTGCAAGGCTCCGCAATGGAGGAAAGCTGCTCACATCATGGGAGCCAGGATGCACAGAGAGAAGTAAGGAGCTGGGGTGGGAGATATACCCTTCCAGGTTATACCCCCCGCAATCTACCTATTCTTCCTCTTCTGACCAGGCCCCACCTCCTAACTGCACATTTAGCTATGGACTCATCAGTAGATTAATCCATGATGACTACTGTTGGGTATGGTACCCCCTATGGTCCAATCACCTTCCAAACACATGAGACTTTGGGGGGACATTTCAAATCCAAACCATAACTTTCACTTTTCCTTCTTTGATCTTCCTTGCTTGTTAAAGTTTTGTGTAGTTTTATGGTTAACTTTATGCATCCACTTGGCTGAGTCATGGTCTCCAGATGTGGTCAAACAGTGTTCTAGGTGATTCTGTGGGAATGTTTGGATGAAATTAATATTTCATTCTCTGGGATTTGAGTAGAGCAATGTGTGCCCTCTAATGGTGGTAGGCCTCATCTGATCAATCCAAGTCCTGGAGAGAACAGAATTCTCATCAAGAGGGGATTCTGTCCGGAGATAACTTTAGGGCATGAAATATAATATCAGCTCTGTTTTTGGCCTTCAGGCTACCCACCTTGCAGACTTTGAACTTGGCAGCTTCCTTAATCATATGAACAAATTCCTTAAAGTAAGTCATTTTCTGCACATACATCCATATTTCCTATTGCTTCTGTTTTTCTGGAAAGCCCTCAGTAATACAGTAGCCATGTGCTTCAGAAGAGATTGGTTCTCATTTTTAGTCAGAGCCAGTGAAAATGAGACATGAAGGGGATTCCACTGCAGACATTTTGGGACATATTTCCTTCATAATAAAATTAGATACAAAAGAGGAGGCCTTCTCTCTTACCACTCTGGACTTGCTAGGCTGTTGTGATACCAGAAATATCCTGTTCAACTTAAGTGATGGCAGATGACAGCCAAAGTATCCATGGCTGTATGTACAGCATGGAAAACCAGGAAGCTGAAAGGTTTTGAGTGTTGAGATATTTATCATTTAGCTGCTGAATCAACCAAACTAAGAACTCTGAGTTCAGAACTTCTTGACATTCAAGATAATAAATGTCCATATGGCTTAAATCAGTTCTAGTTTGGTATTAATTTTATTTCCTGCTGAAATTTCCTAATGGATGCTGCTAACTATAATAGATGTCTCTAGGAGGTTGAATTAATTGGCCTGCTCTGTGTAGTTATTAAGTATTGACTATTAAGTGAAGTTACAACCTCCTAGGAATATAGGTCCAGTCATTTACTGTGTTTGAGTGAACAATAGGAGTGGGATGGGGACCTTGAGGAACCTGAATAAGATTTAGTTTGTTTCAAGGGGAAGCTACTAAGCTCCCGTGAATTGCTACCATAGGAACATTTGATCCTGGTACTGTACTTTCAAGAAAAATTGAAAATACAGATGTTTTTGTGAAATTGCCCAAATTTTGAATGTTTGTAATTAATTCAGGTTATAAAAAATACACAAGTGGGCTGAAAAATCAAGGTGGATGTCCCCTATAAACTTCTAGATTTCAATTTTTTGTGGAGAATTTCTGCTAAATATAATAATTTTTGTTTCATATTTTATTATTGTAATTAATATTTATTTCTTCTCCTTATACTACATAGATAGTAGGGCCAAAGAGAAGAAACACAGAACACATTTTTAATGCTACCCTTTGTTGAAATGATTTCATTTTGTAGGGATCCTTTCTGATTTTTTCCTTTTCTCCTCCTCTTCCTTGTCCTCCTCCTCCTCCCCCTTCCCCTCTTCCTATCCTTCTGCTTTTTGAAATATGCTTGATGAGTTAGAAAAGTAGTTCATCTAGATTTAAAATTATTTAGAAATGATACAAAGACTCTTATGCTATTCTGCCACCATTTAGTTGATGCTGGGAAAATTATTTAAACTATCAAATGTTATTTTTTCCCCATCAGTAAAATTTGAACATTAATGATGAAAATCACAAATATTCTTTTAAACTTCAAGATATAATGGTTTTTATTGGTTTATGGCAACATCAAACAAACATATTTTGGGAGGAGCTAATGATATTCTTTTAATTTCCCAATATCATGAATATTAACTTTTAAATAACTTATAATGGGATTAATTTATGAATCCATTTGAGTCCTTAGACTATTTCAGAACTTCAACTTGAGTAACATTTTGGGGATAATGAGTTGCATATCTTCTGTAATCACTAGGCAATATAGTAATTGCTTTTATATATCCTCAAATATAGACTTTTAAAATGAACACAAGGATAAAAATTGTACATAACTTGTCCTCATAGGTAAGATCATGCCACCCATGTACTGTATCTTTCTGTAGTTAAAAAATACCTTGTTAAATCTGTAAAAGTATGATGGAAATGAATGTAGTGATATTGCTGCTATCCACCGTGATGAAAATAAAAAGCAGTAACAATTCATACTAGCATGGTATCATTTATCAAAAGATGGCTTATATTTCTTCTAAGAAATAATGTTTCTCCAAGCACATAATAAAGACATTTTGAATATTTGTTTTGATTTAATTGTATCCCATTTCAGGCTCACGGCTGATTATACCAAATTCTGTAGATCAATCTTCTGTGTGAATAGAAGAAATAAATATTAAAGAAGACAGAAGTTTCTTATTGAGTTGGTATGCAGAATTCAATGACATATGACTTGACACCTTAGAGAATGAAAGTAAAATCTAAATATTTCAAACACTGAGTTTTGCTATTTACAATGAATTGAAATAATCTACATTATTTCTTCATTAAATTTGGAATTCTCACCTGCTCAAGATGACTTTTTATTATATATTATAATATAATATATATTCATATTTTATCATATGAATATATATTATCATAATCATATTATAATCTCCATATATATTATATGGAAATTAAGATGTCCTCCACCTTACTTTCTAGGTGTTTAGTGCAAAATAGAATTGTTAAGGAAAATTTTAAGGAAACATTGCCCTTAACTGGCTCATTTTGAGGTTGAAATATTTTTAAATGTACTCTCTTTTGAAATCACTTAGTATTAGGAAACTTTAGAGGTTCTGGAAGCAGTATGGATAGAAAATTTTGTGCATATTAAATGTGCATTGAAAGTTTCCACCCTTGATTCCTCATCTGGAAACTCTAAACTATAGCATTTATATTTGTTAAAAATTCATTTTTACCATGGCTAGGAAGCTGACTTATTTTTTTTTCTTAAATCACTCATAAAAAGAATAAAAATGAAGTGTTTTGTGAAATTGATATACTGCATCAATTTTATTTTTTTGGCAGCTGTGATTTCTCTGATTATTTGAAAATGACCTACTGATTCTGTATGGCTGTGATCTGAGGTACTTAAATCTCTTCCAGTTGAGATAGAAAATATGTCAGAACTCATTAAGAATCTACCTATACACTATATTGACTTTTATACATAGTATCTTAAATTATAGTTTAGCATGGCACATACATCACTGAGATCAGGTATTGTTTGGATAAAATTAATATATTTTCTTAGTAGTTATTGGCATAGTTATTCTCTGATACTGTGAAGTGAGTAAGCATTGCCCTATGTTAAATTATTTAAAATACAGATTTTTATTTTCATTTTCATTTAAGTACATAGTGAAGAAATTGCTTTCCTTATTGTATTTTAGATATCCATCTGAGTGCCTAACAAATTGTGGTCCTTCTGGGTTCAGTCTGACCTGTTGAAGAACCCAGTTTGGGCAGATTCTGGAAGTCTGGCCTGTTGATGGAACTAGTAAGGTCCAGAAGGCACAGGCCGTGTGAGAAGTGTCTGGTGTAGGAGGATTCACAGGGGCTGTCATAGTCTATAGTAGGAATTTGAATGGGGAGATCGAGAAATAATTGGTACTTAAGAAGAGCTGCTGAAACTGAAGGGTGTCATGATATGAAGGAAGAACCTGAATGGTAATTACAAGCCAAAGTTGTGAGGAGGCAGAACTCTGAGTGAGCAGAAGTCGCAAATAGGAGGAATGACTTCTGATCTGTTTTAAGTTGTACGAATGAACAGGAGAGTGAAACGTGATTAGCAGTTGACCAAATTATGGCAGCACCAGAACGCTGGTGTAAAGACTCTTCCATGTTACAGGTTTTTACTTCTGTAGACATCAGAATACCCTGTTTTGCTATATCCATGTATCTTTACAGTTCCTTTCTCATTATATGACTCAAGTTTGTCTCTATTTCTTAATATAAAGGGGGAATTACTCATTTTTTTTCCTAGCAACAAAATGGATTCTTTAAGGGAAACTTATTTAGCTCCTTAGTATTTTAAAGCAAATGGAATCCTGCATCTAGAAAAAATGATGGGAGTCAAAGTGTCTCCCATAATTTCCCCACTCCCTGTTACCACTCTGTAGACGACTCTGGACTCTAGCTTCCTCTGTGAACAATTTAAAACCCACTAACCTCAATGAAATCTAACCATAAAGCCATCAACAAGTGATAAAAAAGAAAATAAGCGTACTTTTTCTTTTGGTGGGTTTAAATTATTATGTCATCATGATTCCTCTTGTGATTCTTTGGCTGTGGGACTTCATTCTTTCCCAGCTACTCACACATCTCCCATGATCTCAGACAATATTATGTAATTAAGTCAACTATGAGCTTGATGGTCCCAGCCTAAACCATTTCCCTGAACTCTAAACTCCTGTTTTCAGTTGCCTACCATCTCTTTTGCATAGCTAGCAGACACTAAGCAATTGTGTAGTTATACTGAACTAGAGAAATGGTGCAAGCAGCATACATATGTTAGATCTGGAAATTCAGCTAAAGCAAACCATTCCCAAACATTACATTGAATTAAACTTAATTTAAATTTATTTCTGTTACAGCCTTGATCGTGTTTAATTCACATTTTCAAATTTGTATTATGGCTTATATCTGGATTTATTTAGATATTTAAATTACCATAACCACAGTTCAATTATCACTGGTGGTACATAATTATTTCATTTCTTATAAAGGTGTTGAGAACTACTTATAGATATCATTATTATATGTTGTTAACACTATATGTATGTATGTTATTCACAGAGTATTCTTTTATCTGTAAGCATCTTAACAAAACAATTTTTACTTATACACTTTTACAATGGAAGCTGTACATTCTTGTTGAATAAAGCAAGGTATTTTTGCTGTGTCAAAGTAAGAAAACACTTATTAAAACAGTGTATACCAAATGTATTCTTTCCACCTGCATTATTTTTCGCTTTTACCCAGTCCTTAAAGTCAAAGGTTATGGATAGAATGTTTGTTGGAAAGTTGGGGGTAATATACATAGAAAGTTAAAAGGTTAATTTCTGAGATAATATAAAATGTCACAATTTCAAAATATGTTGATTTGCTGAAAATCTCTGGTCTATTGATGGTTGGATTTTCTTTTTTAGGAGTACATGGTTTTGTATATACCAAAACATGTACTGACTTATCTTTCTTTCCATTTCTTCCTCTTTGACTATTGTGTTACGGTAGATAAAGGGATGGACATCATGGTAATTGAATAATGTTGAAAGTGAGATAGAAAGCAAATAATGGAATTTCAAAATGATACAGAATTCAACTGATACGATAAAAAATAAAACTTCTTGCTACTGGTATTGTCTTCTAGCATTTGATACTCTTGGTATCACTAGAAATATTGGTAATATAATCTCCAGAATTAAACTCTTTCTGTTATCTGCTGTGATGTTCTATGTAATTGTGGAAAAGTTCTGTATAAGCAAATAAGAATTTTAAACAACTATGTGGAAGAGCCTGTGAGTGATGCTTCACATATATTGTTTCCCTCGTAAAAGTCTTCAGTGTCTATTTGCTTACTATTTTGCAGTCTATGAAATAGGTATCAAGTAATTTTGGTATCAAATCTAGGTTTATCTGGTTTCCAAATTCACATTGTGAACATTACAGTCCTTTAATAAAAATGAGAAAGATGACCATGGGATGCCATGCATTTAGTAAATGTTTAGACCTATTCTCTTTTCAACTAATTCCAGTGCTAATTCATATGTTTGTGCTCTACAATACTTGGAGAATTGCCTACATTTTAACCTTCCAAGATAACTAATTTAAAGAGAGAAATGCAATTTTATATTGTAATTCTAGGTCATGGAAAGTTTCTAAAAGTGAAATTATTTTAGCTGTACCGTGTTTTAGAGTACTGTATATACTAAAAAGAATAATTGTAAGTGGAATACCTGCCCGTTATCTGAAGTTAGAAGTTCTTCAGTATCTATAATATCTTTAACATTCACATACTATATATAGATTAGCATACTCATCGTCTGTGATCTTCAATGCTATCATTATTAATCTTACAACTAGTTCCCAAAGTTGGAGACGTCATTGGAGCTATAAATTTATTTAAGACCTGCTGTATTTTTTCAAGAAAGAGCATTTGATTCCATTAAGTCAGGATATCAACACTGAAAAGCTATTCTAGTATTCATGTTTTAGGGCCCCTCTGAGCTCTGTTGTTATCAAAAAAGGGTAAAATAAATAAATGGTGATTGCAGAGCACAACCATTCCCTTAACCCCAGCTCCCTTTAGAAATGGCTTCCTAGGGTCAAATCCAATACACACTTGTAAATAAACTGTGTTCCTGGTTTTTAAAAATACTTTCTAATCTTTACAGGATTTATATTTGTAGTTTGAAATTTATTTTTATTGTTTAGTACTCATATGTGCATTTTTTGATAATATGCTTATATTTTAGACTGTCTCCAATTCTTCTTAGATTCTCTCTACCTTGAATAATATGCCACTATCTCATGTCAAATAAAAATAAAGGATTATTTGGTTGTGGAGCCTATGAAGCCAAACATTATTATGACTAGGGAAATACTTTATTGAGTGCATTAGTGAAATTCATCATTGTCTCACCATAATTCATATATAATAATACTACATTTCAAAAAGTTGCATAAAAAGTTTCCTTTGTAAACTTTTGAGTATTCTCTTACTAACAGCTGAAAATGTGAAAAACCAAACCATAAAATGTAGGTATGTTTAAAGGCAGATCTTAACGAAGAGGAAATAGTGGCTTTTGGCTTTTTTTCATTATTCATTATACACAGCAGTGAACGAGGTGGTTATTGTACACCAGAAAACATTCTGTGGTGAGATTTTCTGTAATAACACAAACCAACAGATTTAAACCTTAGAAATGACCTTTCAAAGGGCAGACATTCAATTTTGACAAACACGATCATCAGCACACTTGAGGGTGAAATATAAAAGTTTAAAACCCTATAATTAGATAACATATTTAAAAAACACAAGATGAGAGGCACAGATGGTTCATATTTTAAAAAGCAAACAAACGAAAGACTAGAAAGGGGAGTATAAAACCAGTGATGGCAAGAGATAAAGTACTTACAGACTGGCCCTAAAACATGTCTCTTGGTCAATCAGCATTTATTGAGAATAGAAGATAAAGGATAATATCATTCTTTCCTTTAAAGAAATGTATCATCTAATACATGCAATAAATAAAAACTTATAAGATAATAAAACATGTAAATCTATGCACTAGTGAAATCTTACTCCATAAATTATGTAAGTTATAGAGGATTATGAAATAATTTTTTTTGCAGTACTAGGGGTTTGAACTCAGGGTCTCCACACTGACCTGCATCCCTAGCTCCTTTAATTTTTTTAAATTTTGAGACAGGTAAATAATTTTAAGAAAAGATATCTGATGCATAAATAGATAAAAATACAAATGTAAGTTGTGCCTCTGTATTCCAAATTTATTCCTATATTTGCTCTATAATCTCCCCTTCTGTTATTCTGTCAAATGATTAAAAACTAGAGTATGGGAAAGTACTATTTGTTTCCAGGAATAGTCACTATGCTCAACAGTCAGATATGATTGGTCACAAGAACCTACTATGTCTACTTGATATTTCATTAAAAATTGTGGGGGATGAGAAGATGGTGGGGTTTATTTTGTATTCTGTATTTTTATTTTTGCAATTAGGTTCATTGTCATTTTTATTAGTTCATATTTGCAGTACATAATGATTATATTCAAGGGGGGATTGGTACATATATGTAACACATCTTAATTTTTTTAAGTCCCCTTCCCTCCTTCTCCCTCCCACCTCTTTGGATGGGGAGATGCTCATAGAAAATACATGAATGATTTTTATTGTTATGAATAAGATAATTTGAGAATATATATGTGTGTGTGTGTGTGTATATATATATATATATATATATATATATATATATATATATATACTTCTTAAGAAAAATCTCTCCTATATTTCCCAAATACTTAAGTATTGTGTCCACAATGGTTGGAGTGAAGAAAGAATATGGTTGGATTGCTTGTAGGACAAAATTTTAGTTTTTCTTTTTATTGACCTCAATTCTTTTTTTTTTTTGGTACCAGGGATTGAACTCACGACCTTGTGTTTGCGAGGCAGGCACAGGGCCACTGAGCTAAATCCTCGGCCCCTGACCTCAATTCCTAGCTTGGTCCTGGATCACAGTGGATTCACCTTTGTGATTGTTCTTGACTAAATATGAAAAGAAGAATTTGGTTCTTTTGTTTGGCTGAAGGGTTGGAATATTTCATCCTTCCTAATCTGAAGGCCTGAGCAGGGGTAGAAGATGAGTGTCCTCAAATGCTACTCTCCACCTGGGCTTTATGAATGTCCTAGGTATTTGATTGTTGTCCCTCATAGACACTTTCTGTGCTAGTGTATGAACCTGTCAATAGGAAGCTAATCTATTTGATCTCTTAAATAAAGTGAATGGTTTCAAGGACACCTGCTTGTATGGAACACTACTCTATATCAAATTGCTTTTATTAACTTATTTTATAAATTGAAAGACTGAGCAGCATAGAAAGTTTAATGACTTTGCAGCACTGCTCAGCAAGTCATTGTCAAGATAAGGTAGACTTCTGCAATCGAATGGAAAGCCTAACAATCAGGTAATTGTGTAGGTGCATTTTTTGCCCAGGCCTCTTATAGGCTCCATTATGTTTTCTGTGGTTGCTTGTTTCTTTCAGCTGGCTGCACTTCAAAAGCACCAGCTCTCAGAAGCAGTAACTCCAGGAGTGGCACCATAAACAGCCTTTGGCTCATCATTGACCTGGAGACCCTGGCTCTGTACACCAGCCTGTCTCCACAAACATGCCTGTGATTGACCCACAAAATGCACTCGCTCCATGAGGGCCAATATTCATCCCATTGAATGAGTTAAATGGGCCAGGAGTAGCAATGTGTGTCCAGAAATCTATGCTATATTTTTTCCTTTTAAAAACTATGAACTCCACTTGTCAGAATAAAGAATTTTCTTTCCATTTGTAAGATTTCTCACTCTGACTTCTCCATGTTTCATCTCTGCTACATTAGCCCCGAATGAGCTGTAAATAGGATAATGTGGAGACAGGACAGATATGATGTTCAAGGGGGCAAAGCCCGGAGTCTGGTCATGTTCGCTGTTGCTCTTCTAATGACTTGTTCAGTCTTCCAGGTGGCTAGCCCAGTCATCATTACTAGCACTGCAGACAGTGTAGTCTCTCAGCTGCTAGTACCTCTGTCATACGTACTCTTGCGTTTAATGCCAGTCTGACAGGGCAGTGTTGGCAGAATTTTTCTAACCTCAGGTACAATAGCAAAGCAAAACTGTTACATGATAAATGAATCAGAGCCGTATCTTATCTCTCCTTGGAAAGAAGTGCTTTTTCCTTTTCTTCAGACAAATGAGGGTGAAATAAGGCAGGCATGTCAGGGAAAGAGATGAATCACCAAATTTCCTTATGTTTCAATCAATACTAAGTGCTGCTTTGACATATGTTTTCCACTGGGAGGGTGGAGCTGAAGTTGTCATAGACTAATTAGAGGCTTGTGCACCGAGTATTGTCTGTGCCCTCAAACCAAATATCACAGGTAGTTAAGCCTTTTTGCATGGCTGTGTGGCAGGGATCCTCCTTCCTGGCGGTGATGGAGAAGTGTCTACAGATGTTCTCTGCAGCTGTCTCCCAGCGGGGAGTCCTCTTACTGTCTACTTTGTGTAGGTTCCTGCTTTCTTTCTTACTTCTCCTATGTATATATCCATTTCCTTGCACTGAACATTTTGCTGCTGTTTTTTTCTGTTACATCTGCTTCCTAGGTCCCTTGACTCTGACCTAACTTTGTCCTCTCTTCCTTGCACCTGCAATCTGGAAAGAAGACCACCTGTTCTTTTCCCGATTTCATGGCAAAACTCACCTTTTGGAAATATTTTAGTGCATTATCACACTCAGTGAATTTCTAAAAATTAACATTTGGGTATTCAAAACAAGAAAATAAACACATTCACACACATGTACAACTGAAATAGGGACCCTGTCTGTAATGAAATTCATCCATTATCTGATAACAATATGTAAAACTTAATACATTCATTTATTTAATAAAAATTTGCTGACTAAAAGGTCCCATGGGTCTAGATTAAAGAGTTTCCCCAATCTTCTATGAAACAATACATCATTAAAAATCAAAAGTTGAGGGCCAGGTATTTGGCTCAGTGGTGCTGCCGCCTGCCTCAAAAGTGCAAGGTCCCGAGTTTGATCCCCAGTACCAAAAGAAAAAAAAGAAAATCAAAAGTTGGCCCATCAGTACTGCTATTGTACTCTTTTTGTTAATCTGAGATAGATTGCTATTATACTGGAAAGAATATGAAAGTCTAATAAAAAATTGTCAGATTGAACAGTGTATCTTGTCACAAGACGGATTTTAAAATTTTCATGCAAGATAGCATATACAATATCTCAAATTTGTTATGTATCTTCTTGAAATTATTTTTTTCTTGTATGTATTTCTACTCTTTACCTTCTGGGTTTTTTCAATAAAATTTCTTGTTTTCTCATTAATTGTCCTGATAATATTACTTGCTTGTATTTCCTGTACTTCTTACACTTTCTCTTGTTTTTTTTTACTTCTTACACTTACAATGAAATTATACAACCCCAGAGTTTTAAAGAAAAGTTTAAAAATGGTAATTTATACCAGTTTTTGTAGTCAAAGATAATCTGAAGGAGTAAAACAATTTATTATACAATGTTTTTAATATGTATTCCTTTAGTATATGACATATAGTTAAACCTGAAAATGAATCCTTAGATAGCCTAACTTTCTATCTGTCTTGTTGTGGAGCCTACAAAAACAAAACAAAACAAAAATGTACACCTTGCTGAAACACAGTGATTTGTGCAGATATAGAGAAAGTGTCCATCCTGGGTCTTACATTTAAGAATTATTTCTTAAGAAAAAGGGAATCCTAAATTATATTATTATAGTCTTAGAAATAAAAATTTAAAGTAGAATAGAGAGAGAAGTTGAAATGGAAGGAATAGAACTTATGTTGAAAACATATACCAAATGTAGAGGCATCAAAATATTCTGTAAATAAAATTTTTTTGTATTAGCTCACATTTTTGTCAGGACATTTTTGTCTTCTTATTATCAGTGATCAGACTGATCTTTTTTTATTTCTATCCTGGGTGAAAGTCACAAATATAAATGTAAACCAATGTCATTTTTCAAAATAGACTAAATGTGAAACCGTACTCTTGGCATTTGTATTTTTGTGTTAGAATAATTTTGGAGAATGACTCGGCTTATAATCTCTGTAGTTATCTTACTATTTTTTCACATTATTTATATGTTGCTGAGGATTACTTTGAACCAGTAAGAATGATCCCATTTTCATTTTTGATGCCTGAAGACATAATAGATTTAAATACAATTTATAGCAATGTTCTGTACCCAGAATTTCTTTAAAAAATACACATTCCACTACATAATTGGGTGCTTTAATTTATGGAGGAGAAAGTAGCAGACTTTATAAAAACTATTCCAAGGGCAAACAAAACTTAATGAAAATTCATTAAAGTATTCTAAAGTACTTTAAAAAGTTTTTGTTAAAAAGAAAAAAGGTACTTAAAAAGTCCTTGGGTGGAAATGTGCTCATTTCCAGAGACAGACGCCTCTCTGGCATCATTACATCGAGACTAAAGGGCCATCAGCGCCACTCGACCGCCAAGGGAAGGAAGGCTTGAGGTGAGCAGAGTGAACAAGTCTCTCCACTCTAGCGGAAGCTTTGTTTTGAAATCAGACCTCTTCTACTCTCTAAGGTTGTAAAACAGAATTTCAAAGTTGTTTTTCTTATGAGTTTCTCCATAGAGCTTTTTCTCCTTTCATTCTTTCACCCTAAGTGAGTAGTAATGACAGTTATATGCTGTAAATGACATTTTGCTCAATGATGGACTGTGTATACTGTGTTTCTCCCATGAGACTGTATCTCCTAGTGAGGTCCTAGACATCTTGGTTTGTATAAGCACATTCTACAATATTCACACAATGACAAAATTGACACACAACATGTTTCTCAGAATGTATCCCTGTCATTAAATGACACGTTTATTTACATTTGTACAAGTCTGTAGTTTTTCATATTGATGCAGCAAGAACAGATTTACATAGAACACACATGTGTACACACATACACATATATTTATTGACATCCATTAGCAGCTCAGAAGGAAAACAGCCATTCTGGGTGTTGCTATAAATATTTTCTCACACGTATGTTAAGAGAAAAAAAATCTAAGGAATTATTTGTAGAAAGGACTCATTTGGAGTCAGTAGTTTAGAGAACTCTATTCAAAGATCACTTAAGAGTTCAGAAATGATTGAACAGTCTAGTTTGGTGGGAAGGGTTAAAGCAAGTGGCTCAAATCCTATTTCTCTCTCAATAATTGATTACAAAATATGAGAATAATTTCTTCTCCCCAATAAAAGAAGATAGGTAACCTAGTTGATCATCCTTGTAAATGTGTAGCTTATTATCATTGTAAATGTGCTGATAACTCTCCTCCTGCTGTCAGGAAAACCCTTAACTATGAAATGTTCATAATAGGACATCCTTGTCTGAGGGTTGTTTATGAACAGATGCTTCACATCATGCACCATTTGGGAATTGCATATTAAAACAATGCTATACCACTACACACCTAATGCGGTGACCCCAGTACACAACACTGACTCAACCAAATGCTGGCCAGGATGTGGAGCAACAGGAGTCCCCATTCATCATATATGTGATTACAAAAATAGTATATGCATTTTGGAAGATGTTTGATAGTTCCTTAAAAATTTTAATATACTTTTATTAGGTGATCCAGCAATCACACACTTTTGTATTAACCCAATAAATTTAAAACTTGTGCACAAAAAAACCAGTCCAAGGATATTTTTAGAGTTGCCCAAACTTGGAAGCAAGCAAGATTTTCTTCAGTAGGTGAAGAATAAATAAACTATAGTCCATATAGACAAAGAAGTATTATTCAGTGCCTGACTTGACTTACATTCTGAGATATACAAAAGCATAGACCTTTCTATACAGGTTTTGAATTAATTTTATGCCATCTACTCTATAGTTGTATAAATCTAAGTCTACAGAATCAGTTCTGCTGGTAATAAAACTTTCTTTTTCTTACTTATTTTAACCTGTGCTAAGCCTTATTTTTACTACATAGCAGAAACTTAATCTAAGTGTGTAATTGTCACATTTTCTCTAAAATTGATTATAAATTCAGAGATCCTTTGAGAAGCCCAGGTAATGTGCCATGGTGGAACAACTTTTGGTGCTTATTATCTACTGAACTATAAATTATATCATTGGATCATTGGCCTTTGTGTGTGTGTGTATGTGTGTGTGTGTGTGTGTCTGTCTGTGTTTAGGTCATTACTCTATTCTGTCTTGATTTTGGCCAATAGATAATGTTTGCTGAGTCCCCCTTCTATTTATTCTCTTCCTGTATTATCCTTGTGAGCAATGGAAACTGCAGAGTTGTCTCAGGGCCATTGTTCTGTACCCATAATGCAGTCATTGCTCCTGAGTCATGCCTGGTATGCAGGGTTGTTCTGTGGTCTTCCCTCCTCCCTGGGATCTACTGGGAATTCAACCATGTATCCCTGAAATCTGGACTTCCCCACAACTGTTTATCATTGAAGTTTTTGTCCCATAGTGGGGTCCTAGTCCAAGATATATATATACATAGTGATTGTTCATGCATCTTTCTTAGGAACACCAGTATCTAAGCTCTTGTTGCTCCTTTTAATAAAAGTTACTACTTTCTGTATTTTTATCCATGAAGCTCTGTAGACCTTAGGTTTTTAACATTGAAAAGCTTGCTTTATGCTTTTCTATGGTCTCATACTTCATGCATGCCAAAGGTTTAGTTACTGAAATGAAAGTAATTTTAACAAATACAAAATGGAATACATTTCATAGTCATTTAATATTTTCTTACCATTTGTCATAATGAGGGAAATAAGAGGTGTGGAGATATAAAATGGGCATGGAATCAAGAAGTACAGCTGAGACTAGAAGATAGGTCAGCTTTGCCTCTTCTGTGATGTCATAGTCTTACGCACATCCCAGGGACAAGAGATTAAATAGTGCAGCATCAACAATAATAATGGCTAACATATTCCTACAGATAAGGAAACTGAGTTACAGGGAGGAACAGTGACATACAACAAGAATGGCAGGAACTTCTGTCTATTTGTATATTACAGTACACTACACAGGCAAGATGGTTACATATGCAATACATTATTTCATAGAAATTACCAAAATTTAGCAGCTAAAATCAGCAACCATCAAACAGAGTTTCTGTTGATCATGAATTCAGGAGCACCTTAAGTAGGCGATAATGGCTAAGGGTTTTCTTCATCAAATTGCAATTATGGTCCAGGCTGGGTCTGCAGCTGCCTGAGGCTGAATTCTGTGGCTGAATTTACTTCTAGGCTGTGTGCTTGCATCTGTGGTTAACTTGTGCTGGCTGCTGGCAGGAGCCTCACTTCTTGGCCATGTGGGCTTCTCTGCAGAGGTGTAGGTGCTTCCTTTTTTTTTTGGTACTGGGGATCGAACTCAGGACTTTGTGGTTGTGAGACAGGTGGCGGAAGCACTGAGCTAAATCCCCAGCCCAAGTGCTTCCTCTCGACATGATGGTTGGCTTCCAAAGAGAGCAGGCTAAGGAAGAAAGAGAGACAGAATCACAATACCTTGTATTAGGAGGCAGAGACTTTGGGAAGTGATGGGTCATGAGAATGGGGCTTGGGCAAAGGAATGGTGTCCTAGTAGAAAATGGAGAGAGTGACTACTAGGCTAGGTCTTTTGGCCATGTGAGATACAAAAAGTCAGCTGTCCGTAATCTGGATGAGGAACCTTACCAGAACTCAGCCAGGTTGGAACCCTGAGCTCAGATGTCTAGACTCCAGAACTGAGAGAAATAAATGTCAAGCCACACAGGCTATGATAATTTGTTACAGTGGCCTGAACTGAATAAAGCAATGATTTAGACTAAGAAGTCACACGCTGTTACATCTGCCATTTTGGTTAATTGGTCCATTTCATTTGATTTGTTATAAGTCAGTTGCTAAGTCCATCTCATGTTCAAGAATAGAAAAATTAGTCTCTATCTTTGAAAGAAGTGTAAAAGAATATGTGGGCATATTTTAAAACCACCAGAATGGGTATTCCATATTCATTATGAATGGTAATTTAATCCATTCTGATCTCTAACTTGTGCTTTATAGATATGTATGAAAAAAATATTGTCAGCATACATACATCCGAGGTGATTTTGATATATGATGTATGAAGAATATAATGTGTGCAACTAATTCTGTCCTGTCCAATATTTGGTTATTTATGTATTCATTTTTGAGGTAAGATCTCCTTAAATTGTCCAAGTTAGGTATGAACTGGCTATCCTCTTGCCTCATCCTCTCAAGTACTGTGATTATAAGCATGTGCCACCATACCTACCCCAATGATAGCTTTGATGTTCACTTTATATCACTTGGGAATAATTTTCAGTTTATAAAGATAACAACTTCTTGTTCTATTATTTGTGCCTTTCTTTAATATGTTTTGCATTTTCTTCCTTGAGTTATTAAGGTCCATCTCTGTGGTTCAATCATTATACTGAATTATAGTCATAGGCACCTGCTTTGCATAAATGGATTTAAATGCCAGCCTTTGACCACTAATGAGTTTTGATATCTTGGATACAATTATAGACTAAGTTTCAATCTCCTCATCTCTAAAATGGGGTTAATATAATGAATATGCTGTGTGATTATGATGATTAAATGAGGAAATTCCATGTAAATTGTTTACTACAGCACATGATATATAAGTGCACAATATAGTTTGTAATGTTGTTGTTGTTTTTCCTAATTATCTCAGAAAAGACTGACATAGTACCTACCATAAAACACACATTGCTTTCTTTCTTTTCAATACATGACTGACAGTGATGTGAGATCATCAACCTCTTTTTATGGGTGTTCTAATATTTAAAAAGAGACCCTACTTTGTAAATAAAACTTCAAACCAATCAGCTATTAACCACCTAAATTTCAAGCACTCGGTTTTCAAACAATTTATCCATATTCCCTTAGGATCAGACCAAATGGTTTAATTGATTTCACTATTCCCCATAAGGTCATTTGGTTAATGACAGTAAAACACTTAATTGTGGTAGAGTCACAGGTCAAGTTTCCCAGCTCACTCTAGTTTTACTGAGAATTTGCTTTCAGTTTCCTCAGTTCAGTCTTGTTCTCCATTACGTCAAATTTCAGATGATTGTGCTATCAATCACTGTGGCAACACTTACTCTATATGGCTAATAATACCTTCCCCAAACTACGTATGTTCTTTCATAGTTCACATTTGTAGCTGTTTTCATTGCACAAGATAAGCAAAGCAATATGCCGATTTCTGTGGTGAGAATGGAATGTACCAAGATGCAGAATTAATTTTCTTTAATAAATATAGGAACTATTCAAGGCACTATTTCCTATACTTTTCAAGACCATGAATCTTAGATTGAGTCTCTGGAAAATTAAATAATTTAATTATTTGAACTCAAGTAATTGCATGCTATCCTCTCTTATTATGAACATTGTCACTGTTTAATGATAACGCTGGAATATTCTGTTTTATGGAAAGTAATGAATCATCTGGCTATCTATGAAGGCAGGGTATGATAGATGTGACAGTTCACAGAAGATTCTGTCAGGTAATTTGGCTTCAATTTACATAGACCAGGCCAGTCCAGTGCTTAAAACTAGTATCTCTTCAGCATATAAATGAATATTATTGTCCGAAAATGGCTACACATTTTTTTCTATGCAAGCTGTTTTTCCAGGGAGCATAGTGAGAAAGGAAGACATTTTTTAAAAAATTCTTTTCATTGGTTTGTTTTGTAGAAATTCTTAATCCTGGATGTGCATGAGAATCATCTATGGAGATTTAAAAGATTCAGATGCCAGGGCCTGATCCCGGATTTTAACAAGTCAGAATATGTAGAGAGGGGAAACAGAAAAATATATGTTTAAAAATCTCCATAATTTTAATACACTATTGGACTTGAGAATCGTTACCTAGCTGAAGCTTTGGTTAAACATAATACAAGAAGTCACTTTGCAATTTCTTTTTTTGATAAAAGCTTACACTAGAAATTAATGTATCTTATGAACACTACGCAAGCTTTGCCATGGCAGGGATTTTGGACAAAACTTCAAAGCCCATATTAAAGAAATAAGAACACTGTAATGGGGACTTCTGTGTTGCTCTAGTTTGAGTTAGATAAATTTCTAGAAAAATTTGTGCTCTTAGAGAAAACCTAGTAGGTCAAATTTGAGGTACATTTGGGTTGTACTTTTTGGCAAATTGATGAATATTTTTAGTTCCCTTCCTTGTGAACAATTTTATAGACTTTATTGAACATGAATCAAAACTAAACTATATGATTACATTTTTGACATAATTTAAATTTTCTATTTAGAGTCTCATCTACAAATTAAATAATTTTGCATAGGTCGTTTGTTAATCTCGAAGTTTAAAATCTCATAATAATAAGAAAATGACGTCTTATATAATATTACCCCGTATTGAAAATTCTTGGGATAGTTAAGGAGTTTTGCCCATAACTCTACACCTGGTTATCAGGCTTATTTTGCTCACAATTTCGTGTCTGTGTCCAGTGTCTAAAATGTAATAGGAGCTCATTTATTTAAATTCCTCAATAGTAGCTGCTTTCCTTTCAACTGAGACCCCCCTTCTTTTGAACTGATGGAAATGTGTGACATGCTTTATTATAATTTTAAAAATACATACTTGCTGTGATTGCCTAATACTTTATAAAGCATGAAGAAACATACTGAGAACTGAATCCTTCATTCTATCCCTTTGCTGCCACACATGATAACGTCTCTGTGTGGTAATTTTAAGCACTGAATTCAAAACGTTAATCAATGTGTCTTCATGGGCTGTCCAAATTATTTAAAACTGTCACTATCCCACTCTTCACAATCCAATTAGCCATTTTGTACTTGTATTTTTCCGGTGTCAGGTTACAAATATATTACTCTGGAAAAACATCGGCTTGTGTGAAGTACGATGGGGTAGAACTTAGTGAATTCTAAAAAGTGAATAATGATGAAATTTAAAATTGTTTTTGAGTAACTTGTTCTTAAAAATAAGTTTTTCAATACAAAATAAGATACAGATTCTCTAGCCCCAGACGCTATATAGTGTTTAATAGTTTTCAGTGTTGTTTTATATATTTTATCCTGTTAAATGTCATATATAATCTTCAAATATCCAGGGATAAACTTGAAACTTGATACACAAATTATTTAAAAAATAGAGAAAGAAATATGTCTTTCTTACTACAATTAATAGTTTAAATAATATTGACCACTTATTAAGTAATCATAGTACATCAGGAATTCTACTCATTGGTTTCTTTCTTATCTAATTTTATCCTTACAACAACCCAGTAAAGTAGGTACTGTATTGTGAATGCGCAAACTCAGGCACAGAGCAATGATTTTGCTGAAGACCATATAATAAACGGCACAATAAGCGGCTGTGTTTGGGCTCTAGTCCATTGAAGTTAAAAGTTCATGGTCTTAATCATGATCTTGGAATTTAAATGCAGCTTTCCTAATAAACTATTTTCCTTATTATATTATGCTTTTCTCTTTGTCTTAGCAGTCATAGACCTAAAATTGTTGAAGATAAAGTAAATGTTCTGGGAATATTGATAAATTATGGTTTTACTTTAAAGTAAATGAAGAATTATCAAATGTATGCAATGTATGCATTTGTAATAAATACTATTATTTATAAAAATTCAGGGCCGGGGATTTAGCTCAGTGGTTTCGTTGCCTGCTGCACAAGCACAAGGACCAGAGTTCGATCCCCGGTATCAAAAAAAAAAAAAAAAAAAGATTCTACTTGTAAAAATTCAAAAGTAATTATTATGATTAGAATTTATTGTTTTACTTCTTCCTCAGCTGCAGAACAATGTACTATTTACATTAAAGTTTGTTTTATAAATGATCATTCTCAGAGGAGAGAGATTCACCCTCGCCAAATAGTATATTACTTCTATCTGAAACATACAGGTGTAGTTTAATGAAACTCTATTTGGATCATGGTGATGTACATATCTTGTGCATTGGAAAGTCCTCAGAAGAGCATATCCATGGAGAAGTGAAATAGGACAGTGTGTGAGGAGATCCATCGTTTAAATCCATCCTCCCATTCACTCTTGGTCCTTGGCTGGGTTTTCAGTGCTTCTGTAAATGTGTTGTTTCTCTTAGTCCAATTTACTGGCCAGATGCCTGTGTCATAAAACCACCATCACCACCACCACTCCTGGTACTAATTAGCACCCTGTTTGTCAGCTTCAGCCCAGTGGTGAGGACTTGAGTGGTTATAAATACTGTAATACCTTTCCACCTGTGAAAGTAGCTCTTCCAAAGACAAAGAAGAAAGAGCAGCCGGTGGGGAGCCTGCATTATTGCCACCTGAACTGTTCTTTTCTCTGGACAGTTTCAAGCTTTAACATCTGTTCTGAACACTACATTTATTAAACTAAATAACAAAATACATTCATCTGTATATAATAGTCCTCCCGGGGGATACAGAATGGGATTTCCTTCCTTTTAAAGAAAGTGAAACACAGTTGACAGAATCTTGTGCCTGTTTAATGTCAAGAAAAACAATCTGGGAAATAGGAACTTACTAGGAAAGATTTTTCTCCCTCTTTGACCGTTGTATGACTGTTGCTGAGGATATGCTTATGTGCATTCTCCTACAATTTTTAATTACTGGGTTTAATTGTTGGCAGGTGGATAAGAGTTCTGTTACATGTAATGCTTAATTGTTTATCCTTTTCTCTTTGTTAGAAATTGAATACATTTTGGAATGCATTAGTTTCAAAATGAGACTCAAGAGGTCTGTTGTGGTAATGTGTTTTCTCTTCTAGAGGACAAAAATACTCAGATTATAAAGTTCTAATTCTTGCAAAGTCAAAACTTTCCTTCAAGTAGAAATCACATGATGGCTAATGAATATATAGGTCATCTACTTAAGATTTTTAATAAAGTTAAAAGTACTAGGGAAATGTATCCATTTTCTGGTGGATATGAAAGTCTGTTCTGAAACCAACATAAAAAACATCAATAACTATTCCAGCATTTTTCTTCCCCTTTCTTATCACAATGATAATCTCGACACATACTGTTTCTCTTACCTTCTCTATTTTTTCTCCTAAAGTCTTCACCTAAATTTTTGAACATAATTTCTCCATTCATAAGACTCCTCCAACTAAACCTTTAGCTGGCTACAGAGCTCAAAGGAAATGGTTTGTTTTTTACAGAAGGGACTGGAAGAATAAAAACAGTCTAAAGGGCTTCAGGGAATAAATATAAACTGGTTGTAAGAATATAGAGAAATTCACATCAAAGATGTGATTGTGGGTTAGGAATGAGTTTGGAATGTTAGAGGCAATGAAGAGTAGCACTTAATAGAAAGCGACAGCTGGAGGTGAATTTTGGAGAGTAGCCCTTATGGAATATGAAAAATAATATATCTCATGAACACTGAAAGAATGTTACTGTAAGGATGTTAATGAAGTTCTCAAAATGAAGGAAAAAGAAAAGCAACTTCAGCATTTACTGGCTTGTACCTGCATTAGGGATGTCTGTAGTGTGCCTGTAGTGATTGTCACTCACACGGGCAGTGGGCACAGTTTCTCATTGTGACTCATATATGATTGTATCTTTATGGGACATACATAACTATTAGCTCATCTGGTCACTATCTAAGGGACAAATGGAAGATTGATCCTTTGTAAAAACACACCTGGCTTGTGAAACGCAACAAAAATATTGAGTGCTATAAACTGCCATTTTGTTTAACAAAAATCTTTCATTTGGCCAAGTTGAACAAGAAGTGTTATATTTCATTTGCAATGAACTTCTAACTATGAGTTTTATAAACCCAGTGGGGAGGTCCAGTTTGTCTGCAGTAAGACAGTTAAATTTATGATTTGGATTGCGAATCTGTTGTAAAGTGGATTCTTTTTCTCCCCCTTTTTGCTCCTCTTTGTCCTTTTTGATTAGTCATAGTTGAAATAATAAACTTAGATCACCTATCTAGAATTTCTCCATTGGTTAAAACTGACCATTGATTCACATTTTCACATATTTCACCCTGTTTAGCTTGAAATGGCTCATGCTGATTCCGTTGGTATCTGTCTTCATATTGTACACATTGCACCTTAGTTTAAGGTATTATTTATTGCATTTTTCACTAAGGAAGGTAAGGATTTTAAATGTTTCATTTATTGTACATGTACTTTTTCTTTTCTCATACTTTTAAAATATTATAGTATAACTTTATATAGATGAGTATTAAGTACGAAGTAATTTCAACACTGAGCCATATGGTATACTTTAAAAAATTTAATTGACAATTATCACATATATTCAAAACGTGGAGATTTGATATAAGTATATATTATATGATTGTCATAATCAAATTCATTAATCTCTCACCATCCAGCTTGTGCCTTATCACCACAGAACCTGTTATTTTATAACTGACACTTTATACTACTCGGCCAGTATCCTCTCATTTTCCCTTCTTGCCCCAACCCGTGGTAACCACTGTTTTTTTCTCAGCTCCTGAGTTTGACTTTTTGTTTCATATATAAATGAAATCATACAGTTTGTGTGTGTGTGTGTGTGTGTGTGTGTGTGTGTGTGTGTGGAATATTTAACTTAGCATCATGTTTTCCAGGTTCACTGATGTTGTTGCAATTGGGAGAATTTCCTTCTTTCTCTAAAGTTCAGTAGTATTCCAGTGTGTGTGTGTGTGTGTGTGTGTGTGTGTGTGTGTGTGAGTCCATGTATCTGCCAATAGACAGTTAGATGGTTTCCATATCTTGGCTTTGTGAAGAATACTGCAATGAATATGAAGGTATGGATATTTCTTCAAGGTGCTAATGTCATTTCCTTTGCATATATACTGTACTTGTTACCCTTCCTTTTTGTACAAAAGTGAGGTGATGGATCTGGGAATATTTAATGAACAGCATATTTAACTAAATAGGTTTGGAAACTGGGTAATAAGAATTGTTTCTCAAAACTCAGAAGGCACTATTCCACTAAATTTGATTTTCATTATTTCTTTAGAGATGTCCAAAGGTCTTTTAATACTTGATCCTTGTTCACCTTTTTTTCCTCTCATCTGTGAGCATGTAGAATCCTGTCTTCATCTCCTGTATTCCATTTCACAGTGAAATGTTTTATTAAGCTGGACATTTGGGAGCTCCACTCAATTAAAATTCATATTCTTCAGTTCTGGGGAAATTATTTGATTGTTTCTTTAAAGTCTTTCTACTTCTGTTATGTCTTTCTGGAGCTTCTACTATTTGGATTATTATTCTACTTTCACCTCTCTTCCAGAAGTGACTAATTGGGGCTCCAATTCTTACTTTTTGTAAGTTCTGCATGTGGTTCTTTGTTTCTTTCCTTTTTCTATGGCCAGCTCATAGTTTTTTCATAGCATTAGTCCCCATTGAAATACTTATTTTGTCTCAATTTGTCCTACTTTTGGTGTATTATTCTTAGGAGTTTAATATAAAATTCCTTCCCATAGTTGACAGTAAAGAAAAGAATCTCAAAAAATTAGTAAATGCAGCTAAACTTTGGTCTAAGACTTACTATGTAATATTCATCTAATCTCAAACTTTTACTCTCTCTCTCTCTCTCTCTATAGAATCTACTGAGTGATTGGAGTAGCATTAAAAGGAAATGTGAGTTGGTTTCAAGATAGCTGTGACAAAGCTAAGAAATCTAGTTTAATTCTAAAATATGGATACAAACATACTGAAATGATAATTGCCAACAACTCAAGAGGAAAATGCTTTAGATCTTAAACATTCTGGCATAAAAATTGCTCACAGCATACACAAATCAATAGCACATTATTTTTGAAATGAGATTTTATTTAATGAATTCTTATTGGCATACTGCTTGTATTTGATTGAAAAAAATGTTTTATACATGTGAATAGCATAAGGTGTTTTTTCCCCCCTGTTTTATTTGTGGCACTAAAATGATTTTGCAAACATAGAAACTTCTGCCAATGTTATAAATTATGGCATATACACGTAAGAATTGAGTTGAGTAATTACAAGGAAAAGAGAAATGTACAAAAATCTTTAAAATATCAAATTAATCCACAAGGCCTTCTTCATTTTGTCTTAAACACATGGAAAATATCCCTAAATGTTACCTAAAGTTATTGTCTACTTGGTTATTTTGGAGAAAAACGTGAGTAGTTAAAACAAGGCAGTGCCTATTTTGTTTCCAAGACATTTCTTTGTAATGGATGCTCTCATTTGATGAACAATACTTTGGACAGAAGGGAAGGGGCAAAACAGAAAAAAAAGCAATTTCCTTCACCTTTTTCAAGGGCTTAGTTATTTAGCACCTGCTCTATTTGGATCAGAATAATTAGGAAATAAATAAATCCCATTGGTTTCCATATATACACATAAACTAGGCTGAAGAAATGTTACTTATTTGCACACACCCCCCCGCACACCCCTCAAAATATAATTTACCTCTAGCTTGTTTCCTGTCTTATCCACAAGCTCTGTCCAGCACTGTAAATACTGACTAGATATTTAGTAACTAAAGTATAAATTATTCTTGGATTGTAAAAAAATACTTCTGATTGGATATTAACAATCATGTCCTCTTAAACCAGGGAAGTTAGCTTATTATACTGTTTACCTGAAAATTATTTTATTATTAAAACTGACCTTGGTCTGTAGTTCTCCTGGCTCCTGGTTTGGCTGTGGCTTTGGTCTCTCTCTGTGTGTCCTCTCTCTGTCTCTTTCACTCTCTCTCTGTCTCTGTCTCTCTCTCTCACTGGATTTCAGATGTCCTTTGAATTCTATCTCCCGTTCTTTTCTCTTATTTCTCATATATAATCATCTCCCCTTACCCATGAGGAGTGTATTCCAAGACCACTAGTGTGTGGCTGAAACCACAGACAGTACCAAAGCCCATATATCCTGTGTCTTTTTCCTACAATGCCCACCTATGATAAAGCTTAATTTATAAATTAGCAATGGGAAGAAATTAACAGCAATAACTAATAACAAAATAGAACTATTACCACAATATACTCTAATAAAAGTTATTTAAAACTTATGAGTTGATTGTTTTGGGAACTTTCCATTTCATATTTTTGGACTATAGTTGAAAACAGGTAGCTGAAACTGTAGAAAGCAGAATCCTGGATTATAGGGGATTACTGTATACTGTATCCCTTAACTAACCCACAATTTACCCCTTTGTCATAGCTGCTCTATTCCCGTTCCTTTTTCTTTTTCCTTTGACCAGTCTTAAATCACCTTCCATGTATCAAAGGAGCTGTGTGGTCAATGCATGTTTGGATTCCCTATTAACAATGTCTCAGCACTTAGTAGGCATTCAATAGATGCTCACTGAATTAATGTAAATCCGCCCTAATAAAATGGCATTCTACAGTTTGGAGAAAATTAATGCTCTTTTGAAGAGGGCTGATTTATGCTCAGAGAGCGGATTGGACAAGGAGAGAAGTGAGCTTATTAATCTTACCGTCAACGTATAAGTTAATTTTGATGATGGCTGTTTATCACTTGCTGCTATTTGGAAGGTAATAGCACACATGTGTCTCTCCTTAGTGAGGTTAGGCTCTCCTACAAATGTTCTAGAAGCCGAACAGTAAGACTTAAAATGATAGCAAGCAATTGTTTATCACTATTTCATCCATTTTTAAAGTTTATTAGACCCTGGGGAGATTATTAGGGGAAAAAAGCAGTCGTTCCTGTGGCATTGCCATATTGGTGCACTCTATTTCAGAGCATCTCCCATTCTCATTGACCAGGTCGTGCTCCCATGGAGACCTTTAATGGCCCAGTTCCTCAATCTCCTCTGTCATTATTCCTTCTGACTGCACTTGAGTCCTTGTTGGGCCAGAATTTTCATTGGTGACCTTTATATGATCATAATACTCTAGACTGTCTTGTACCTTTAGCTTGTAGCCTTGTACCTATGACCCAGAGTCTTGTACCTTCTGTATTTGCATCAGCGCCTGACCAAATTTTTTTTCTTTATACTCCCAGGCTATAGAATATCTATAAAGGGTAACTGGAATGTGGTAATTTGACTGCTATAGCTTCTAATGTGTTTTTAAATTCACTACAGGAAGAAAAGGTTTTATTTATCTGTCAATTTCCTAGTAACTATTTTTCTAAATTTTGGATTGCTTCAGACCTTCAGCCTCATTCCATCCATCCCAATCTTGTCAGATAATCTGTTTTTCAAAAAGTACAGAGCCATTACTTCCATCACGATACTGTTGAATTTCCCCTCTTTTCTATTCACAAGTACCCTTTATTTATATTGATCTTTCTGCCTTATTTCCTTTCTTCATGATAAAGATGTGTCCCTTCCCCTCTCTGAAGGTGGCTACAATCCATTTTCTCCCCAAAGCCACTGTTCACTCATTATTTTCCTAAGAGCACCTTTCATCTTTCCATTTCCAAACTTTTCTTACCTGCAGCCTAAAAATATACAAAGTTGTCACTTCCCTTTTATTGCCAACAAACATTTGGATTCAGAATTAGCAGCCCCTTTCTCTCTGTGATTATGTACTCTGACTTTAAGCTGCTACATATTGAACTTTGCCAGTTTGAATCTTTTGAAATCCTGTATTTAAATTTACATACCAGACCTTAATTGTCAAATCCAAACTTTGTCCTCCATTTATACTCTCTAAATATTGGCTTTGTTTTTCATCTTGTCATTAATATTCTTTTTCCCTTTGTTACATCCCCCAAATGGTGTTTTTCTTAGTAGTAGATGCTTCTTATGACTTCCTTTCCCCCTTCTACCTTATTTTCACTGTCAGTCTGGTTGGAAACCTTATACACTACTGTAAGCATAACATATTAGTTTGTGGCTTTTCATATCTGTACACTGCTTGAAAACCAGGATAAGCTTTCTACATCACAGCCTGGCATTCAGGGGCAGCAACCTGGTCTCTCTTACGTTTCCTATTTTAGCTGCTACCACATTCCAACCAGGATTCCATGCTCCAACCAAACTCATCTTCTCACTTTGCTAAAATAGTTTCCAGGATTAAAATACTTTTCTTTCTTTAAACCATCTAAATATCTGATTGGGGAAGTTACTTTTGGAAGCTACCACAAAGCTTTTGCTAAAACCTCCAAGCATCTGTGATGAACAGAAAAGTTAACTCTCTCCTGGTTGCTTTGAGAGATCTTTCTTTCACTGGGAGAGCTAATATTCATTAACTTCCAGAGAAGATGCCCACAGGAAATTGGTGTTTATTAACGAGAACCTGAAGTGTGACAGTGAGCTGGGCTTAGTGATTACCTAAATGGAAAGAAAGCCTGAGTGCAAAAGGATATCTCACAGAATGTGCATAAGGACAGTATGCTCAGCTCTAGCTCATGTCTGAAAGCTTTAACTAGTTTCAATATGCTTTAACTATTTTTTAAAATTAATTAAAACACTTGTAATTGTGGAACTAAGTAGATGTGTTATTAGTATTCTTCAAATCATAGCAAGCTCATTTTCCCCTCAAATCAGTGACACTTTTGGCTTAAAGTGTGAAATTTAATTATTTTTCATGATGTAGTGCCCATTGTCCAATTTTAGGATATGGGAAAATTCATGTTAGGTGACTTTATAATTACTTTGTGAGTTACTAAGTTAATCAAAATCATATATATTCCTAAATAAAGATTTTCAAAGAGAAAATATATGTTGAGAGAAGATATGTTACATACATCTTCACTCAAATTGCTTGATAAAAACACAAATAAACATAAAATCTTTCCGTGAAAGTGTTTACCCAGATACACAGTGACCATTTCTCCTTCTTTAATAGATTATTATTGGTTTCAGGTGTTAGGCTACCTTAACTATGTCATATTTCATCATGGCATCATATTCCTGGGAAAACAGGAATACTTTGTGTGTGTGTGTGTGAAATCTCAGATGTTATAAATGCTAATTCCTTGCATACTTCATTTTAATATGTAAATACAAATATATATATACTGAAATGTTTTAGTTTCCTCAGATGTTATAGTTTCCAGTGATAACTGAAATGACTATAGTAAATGGCAAAAAAGTTCATTGTTTTTATAATTGAGCTACATTTCTCTGTGAAGAATTATTATTTCAATTCAAATGATTTAAAATGGTTTTTGGTGGGTTTTTTGGTACTAGCAATTGAACCTAGGGTCTTTATACTGAACTACATTTCTAGCCCTTTTATCCAGAGTAGTTTTGAATGAAATATGTCTTACCATGAAGTTGATTAAAAACTCTAGGGTATTTCGTGGCAATATATTCAGACACTTTTTGCAATAACTCAGAAAGAATCAAAGCTTGAATAGTTACAGATCAAAGAATCCTGAAGCATGAGATCTTATTTCGTGGCATTTTTAGGCTGATGTGTGTCATTGTACAATGTTCAAAGCATCTTTATGGTTTAGCTTCTTCCCCTTCATCTGGTGAGAATATCTGTGAGGATAATGAAGTTGCACCTACCACAGACATCTATGGATCTCTAGTCCAAGACTGTGAAGAGTTCTCCTCTATGGTTGGGGTTGAACTTGGAAGACATGTGGTCCCTGTGGCTTTTATAAATTTTAAAGGCTAAATGCCCATCCCTTCCTTACCAACAAGTGACCCTTTGTGGTGTAAACTTGACTTCAAAGATATTTTCGTGTTGGAGTGGGGCAAAGCCTTTATGTACTGCAGTTGTATGACTGCCTGGTGTCTGTCTCACTGCGCATGAGATTACCTACCTTGCATCTGATATAAGTGCTTTTTATTTTTCAAATTGAAGGTCCATTTTCCTTTATATGGGATTTTTTTTGGTCACTAAGTCCTCTCTCCTTAACCCACCTACCATTTTTCTGACATTAAGGATCTAATGAAGCATTTCTAGTATGTCTGAAAAATCATTGAAGTTCCTACATCTCCTGAGGGAAAAAAATAGCAAAAAAAATTGAACAAAAAAGCTGGTATAGACTGTGAAATTTCTAAATGGACGTGGGGGGGATAAAAAATGTTTTTTAAGTTAGATTCTCTATTCTCCTTTGTCCACTTAGACAGCTGAGAATAACTAACTCTCAATTTTGTTCACAGAAAATGTCATTCTCTACTCATCACTCGCAGAACAAGCAAAGCTAGCAGGCTACTAACCTGCTCTATGCTCTGGTGTATTTGAGAGTTCTATTACCACTTGGCTTGTATGCTTAACACAGTGTATTTCCAAAGTATTTTGTCAATTGTTATCATAATTAGGTAATTTAATTGATAATCTATGAGTTAATGTAGTATGAGAATGAAAAGAAAGTTGTTGCCATGATAACTAATTAGAATACTCTGAAAATTTTTGGTAAAGGTGAGTTGCTAGAAGTACTGTTTGCTGTCAAAGTGGGTACAAGCAAGCCACATATAAACAACTGGAAAAATTATTAAAATGTAGATTTGTTTTTCTAAAGCATTTTAAAATTTTTTCGCCATTTAAAAGGTACTAAGTAGAAATTGTATATGACGCTTTATATATATGGTCAAAGAAAAAAATGAGAAATTACAACTAGCAATCCATATATGTGTTAAGAAATAGCCTTACCCTATATAAAAATTATGCACATTTTCTTTGATTTCCTGTTTTTTAGTCATTGTCCTGAGTAATATAAGACCTTCTCTACCGTGAATGCTTTAGCCCCAGAAATTGTATTCTGCTGCTTATTTTAATGTAGAATTTACAGTTCCCACTATAGAAAGTAAATTCTCCCTGGGTCAGTTTGAACTTCCTTAGAATACTATGCTCTTCTGAATGGAGTTAATCCTACCTTCCCAGTATCCTCTTCCACTTTCCCATGTATCTGTAACTATAGCCACAGCTGAATTTTGCCATTCATTAATTATGTCATAAACTTGATGCTTCAAATCACACTGCTTGGGATTCTGTCAGCTTCCCACCCATCTGATCTCTCTCCTTTGCCCTCTAGCAGAGTTCTGAAATATTCACTTCCTATGTGTAATCATCCCAGCAAGGGACTCCCTTACCCTTACAGACTTACTTTGTCTTAACCCTATCACTCACGTTGTAGAAGGGGTTTTTCCCCAACTTTTTTCTCTCTTATTCATATTCTAAGCTCTTTTCTCCCAGCTACTAGGTATTTAGTAAATGTTTGCTCAGCGAAGTAACAATGATCAAATTTGTTTCACATTGAGGGTTGAACTGGAATCTTCAGAGAATAAAAACTCCTTCCGATGCTGGCGAATTTCCTGGTCATTCTACCTTAAGCTACTTTCTCTCTAAATTCCTTTGAATTTATTGTCTCTACTTCCATACTTCTTGTTAATCCTAGATTTGCTGTATTTCAATTTCAGCACTTGAAAATTTATGGAAGAATTTTAAGAAGATGGTAAAAAACTACTGATAGAATTCTACTAGGAACAGAACTATCAAATGGTGGATTTGGCCAGATTGAATTTAAGTCTCTCTCTTGCCTTGATATTCTGTGAGTTATCTTTCAGCAGGTATTAGTTCTCTCACAAATTTATGGTGCCTGTCACACCTCACCATATGGTCTGCCACTGATTCCACGCTGTAACCATCGTTCTCTTGTAGGCCCTCTCTTTCATCACCTAATTAGTGACACGTAAGAGCTACTGGGTAAGGTAGCTGCGGATCATCTACTTCCTCACAGGGCCACAGCCATGAGGATAAGCTCTGTAGAACTGGAAGCTTGTCCTGGCAGGTGGTTAGGCTTGATCACATATTTCCACTACTGTTCTCTGTTGTCTAGAAAACAAAACGATAAAATTGTTTGTGTGCACGTGCTTTCTACTCTGTAACCAAAGTCTGCAATAGAGGGCAGTGTGCTTCCCTGTGTATAAAAGAGGTAGTAAGAAGACAGAAAAGACATCCTTTTATAGTTTAGATGGAGCGTGCCCACCCCATGCATTCATAGGCTGGGCTTCTGGAAGGTGATTGGATCATTAGAGGCAACACAGCTTACTTGGCCTTAGGAGGTGGGATGTGGCCGGAAGACAGGTCACTGAGGATGTAACCGAGAAGGATTTATCTCCCTACCCCACTCCTTCCTTCTCCGATTCCTGGTCACCATGACCTGAGTAGCTTTTCCCCATTACGTCCCTCTGTCATACCTCACTGCCTGGGAACCAGCTGACCATGGACTATAACTGAGCCCAAATAAACCTCTCCTCCTTTGTTTTGGGTATTTTGTCCTAGTGACCAAGAAAGTGACAAAGACATAACCCATTTTGAATTCATTCAGAAGGTCTAAAGTGAAGATAGTCCAATACATCTATTCAGGTTACAGTTGGGCATGAAAGCAGTAGAGTCATATTGTCTCAGCAGTTTGCTGAGACTAAAGGGATACAAATGCAGCAAGGTCTTAGGGACTCAAATTGAATGTTAATTTCTTACAAAGTTAGGTGTTAATTTTCTTACAGTGTGAGAGCAGTAGCTCTGTTATTGATGGGGTAATTAATAGGACTACCAAAGTCACATAAATGACTTAGGTCCCAGAATTTGTAACCATTAATATTCAGTGTCATAATGTCTATAGAGAATTTTGCTGGTTCTGTCCAATGGGTGATCATTTTATTTTTTTGTTGATTATTTTCCAAAGATTTTTTAATGAGTATATTCTACTGCTAGTAGTTAAATACTTTGAAATTTTATGTTCTTTGTGATTGCATGTATCTGGTAAATTTGTCTAAAGATATTTTTGCTGAACAAAATTTGGTTTAAGATTTTACCACAAAAAGTGGATATTTAGCCAAATGACTTTCTTTTGTATTTATACAAGCAAAATCACGAAATAAGTTTGTACAATACTTTGAAAATTTATATGTAGTAGGACTACAAAGTGATTTGGAAACACAATTCCTGGAAATCTGGTTATTGTTAGTGTGTGTGTGTGTGTGTGTGTGTGTGTGAGAGAGAGAGAGAGAGAGAGATCAATCTAAAACAATATGAATAAAAGATAGCACATCAAAAGTCTATAGTGTCGAACAGAACACAGACTAGAGACAAATGAACACTTTGGAAAAAGTTAATTAAAAACCCAGTTGAGGTATAGGAGCTAGAAGGAGTTATAGCCTTAACACATAAAATTGCTTTTCACTTAAAGTTCTTGTCAAACAAAACTGAATATATCAGAAACTTAAAATGGTAATTGATATTAAACTAGTTATTGCACGAAGGCAACCAGCCTCCTTCAACTTACTGTTAGCAGTGTCTGTAACCTGCCATTAGCCATGACTGCTTATGTCCTTGACTTAGAGAGCAGAACAGTCTGGTAGATAAAGTTAATTGATAAAATTTAGATATATAATTTAATGCACCAAAAATAAGTCACGTGGAAGACAGAAATTAATATATATTCATAACGAAATTACCCTTTGGCTCTTTGACAGCAGGAGAAAAGTAATTCTGGGATGGAGAGGAATTCAGGTTAGAGCTGAGGGATTTTACAGTTACACAATTACCTTGTGGCCTGAAGGGGCTGGTGTCTTGCCCTAGGCAATGCTATCACTCTCAAGTATTCTAAAGCCCTAAACAATTCACTCAATTCCCTTCCAAAATTGTATGCATGGATGATAATGCAGGGGAACTAGGGAGCACCAGATGCCATATTATTAATATCTGGCATCCAATATTTCATTCAGAAAGTAATGACTGGTTCCTTGGACACTCAGCAAGAAGCTAAAACAAATGCGACTATGCTTTGTAATAAGTGACAAATCTCTCCTTGCTCCCTTTTGGAATTCATTGTGATATCATTAATCAGTGCTGACTTCCTGATAATAAATCTTGATGTTCCCTTGAATGCGAAAATGTATAATTCCCCTGTTGTCCAGTGTTCTGTATGCCTTACTCTTTGTTTCAAAACAACTAGAAAATTCTAGAAAAAGCATTTTGTTTAAATTCAGCTATTTAACTATTTCACTTTTGAGACTGTCATGGCTACCTTGGGAACTCATTAGGAGCTGTGAAGATTGTTTTGTCATTTGTCTATTGTCCCTGTACGGAAAATAAAACTCCTACTTTTTGTTTTGAACCTGTAGTTTAAGAATATTTGTTTTTTCAATCTATATGTTATGAATATGTATATTTGCCTGTTCTACTATCCAGTTCAGATGATGGACATAAAACGGGAGAAAAAAAAATTATGTCCATTTGGCCCGCTGCCTGATGGGAACATTATCCATCTGTTCTTAATAGACTGTAATCAGCTCTATTTATTTTTGATTTTTTTCTAAAAGAGATTGACAAAGACAAAAAAAGATGCTTTTAGAATTTGAGAAAAATAGCTTCCTCATCATGAATTGCTACTAGATCAAATTTGTAGCATGTCACAGATCACATCATGAAAGCAGTATCAACAGATTGAAATAATGCTCCTGCAATCTGCAATCAAAACAGGAACAGTCTGCATTTAATGGCTAATCCTCATATTTTTATCAAGGTGATAGTAATATCTACTTATTCTAATCTTATGGGTTTATAATCTTACCCTATAATCTTAATCTATGATCTTTAATCTTAATGGGTTTGTAAAATAAGGTTTGGAATGGAGGCATTCTTCTGCACTGCACCCACGTGCTGCCTCTTTGAGGGTCTACATTTAGCTTTTTCAAGCAGTTTTATTTCATATTTATCTCTTATTTCTAAATTCAGTGGTTTCTATGTGTGACTCAATTTAGATTTTATGTTCTTCTTCTGATCTTATCCCATTACAGTTAAGTCATACATTTGATTAAATTAACATTCAATTTTTGAATACCTATTATGTGAGTATTTTAACTGATGTGTCCAGTGGTATCCTCTAGTGTTGCGGTTTACCTACCTTTCTATTGTTATAATTTCCTTTGTTTTTCCTAAAAGTTGAAAATTGTCTCACATTTTTCTTTTTCTTTCAGATTCCTTTCCAACTTCCACAGGATGGTGAAACACCTCTTCCCACATGGTAGCCACTTTTTCCTATATGATAAAATATCAGATAACTTATCAAGCTCACTTCTGTTCGCCAGGAAACCTTTGACTTAGAGCCCTGCTGGCCCCACTTCGCATGCCAGAGGCCTCGTGCTGGTGCAGATTCGCACAGGCTATTGTGTGGACAGAGCCTCCAATCCCACGCTGACAAGTGTGCAGCAGCCCTGTGCTCCCTTGCACATCTGTCTACGTGTTCCAAACAGCACTAGTTGTTCTCCACGTCTGATGCAGACTGTTGTCATGCTTCTTTTTACCATTGTCCTGAACATTCTCTTCGTTTCTTTGAGGGTTGTTCCATGTGTCCTGAAGTCCATGCTTTTCCTCTTTCTTGATTCTCTATCTCATTTCTAGTGAGTCTGAAGTGTGCAAGGAATGCAGAGCTGTTGTATCGGATGATGCCTTCATTGTACTCTCATACTTCCTCGATAGTTTGGTTGATCATGAAATTGTAATTTACAAGGTTTTCTTCACAATCTTTAAAGCATTTCCCCCTGTTGCTATTGTATCATGTTGTGTCTTTGTCCTTTGTGGATATCCTTTTATTTTTTGTCTATGGAAGCTTTTATACCAAGTGTTTTGAAATTTTATACTTAATGTGACTCCTTGAATTGGTACTTGGTGCTCAGTGCTTAAGGAGTCCTTTCTAGTATGGTAATGAACCTTCAGTTTGAGAAATATTATTTCTTATGTAATCTTTCCTTCCATATTTTTATTCTTTTTTTTTGGTACCAGGGGTCAAACTCTGGACCTTGTACTTGCGAGGCAGGTGGTGGAACCACTGAGCTAAATCCCTGGCCCAGTGTTTTTATTCTTTACCCAGTACACTTGTTAGGCAGATGCTTTACTTCGTGCATTGAACTATATTTTCCGTATTCTTCCTGTTTTCCAACACTATTCATTAAAAAAAAATTCTTCTGTATACCAGCTTGGTTCAATTAAATCTTTCATACTTTCTATTGAAAGCTGTATTTCAAATATTCTGTTTCAATATTTCCTGTGTTCTTTTTGGATATATGACTAGTTTAATAATACATGTTTTTCTGTTTTATTAAATAGCTTCTTATTTCCCAAATAATGTTTTTTATTGCTTTCCATTGTCTCTATTTCTTCTAAGTTCCTTTCATCTGCTGTCTCTTTTTCTTGTAACTGGGTTTTCTCAGATCTATTTTGGTTCTTGGAAACCATTCAAATTTAGGAGTGAGGACTGAAAAAGTGGCAACCCTATAGTGTAAGTGTCAAGGGAGGGTGTTATTTATAAAAAGTTGGTGTGAGAGAAAAACAGAAAATACATTGTCTATCTGACTTACTGACCTTTTCCCTGGTCCTTATCTTTGTTTTTTGGTTTTTTTGGTACCAGGGATGAACTCAGGTCCTTGCCCTTCCGCAGCAGGTGGTGAAACCACTGAGCTAAATCCCCGGCCCTCCCTGGTCCTTATCTTTAAAGATTGACTCACTCTATTGCTAGAGTGCCTGGCTGTTAGCACAGTAAGAGTTTAGGTGGGAAAGAAGACTGGAAACTCAGTGTTCAGTACATAAGAATTAATTTTAATCTCCTTTTCCGGGTGATTCCCACATGCCTCCTGGTTTTAGATTTGGCTAAGTTCCTTGATGACTGAAGCTCTCCACTCCTTTCCAGAAGGAACATTGTTTTTCCTGGCTGGCTAGGGTGGTTGTCTGGTCCCAAGAGGAGGAATTATCTGATGAGTTGTACTGCATACTTCTCAATTTCAGCCCCCTACTCACTGCCCAAATTCTGTTTGCATAACTTTTCCTGCAGCTGTCTAGAATTCTGCAGCACTGTGGATTCGCAGCACTGCTGTGCCCATTGCATGAGCTGACACTTTAGTTCTCTCCACAGCTTGTTCATTTCCCTTCTATTTCCTACCATAACATTTGTAGGTATCTTTCACCACTGGTATTTCCTTGTGGGTTAAAATGTTATTATCATTTTCATTATGATATGGGTTTGGAAGACAGAAAACATAAATAAGTGTGTAAAATCTGATATGTTTGACATAAAACTCTAATAGAATTTTATTTATCAAAAAGTTGCTCTATTGAATATATTTATGAGTTTATATACTTGTGAATTCTATTTCTATAGGCTATGTCTTTAGAGAACATGAAAATGAATTTCTTTTTAAATATAGATTAAGTTAAAACCATATAAAGATATAAAAATGCTTGCTTCTGGGGAATATGTTTCAATGTACGGGGGAGATGTGGAATGCCAGGCAGGAATGCCACTCCCCTTTCTTCATAGTCAGTTTGTCAGTAAGATCTGTTGGTTCTACCAAAAATACATCCAGACCTCTCCATTTTTCTCAGCAACCATCAGAGTCAAGACACCACTTTTTCACTCTTGGACCTGTAATAGCCTCTTTATTCTTTCCTGAATTCCATATTCATGTCCTAATCCATTCTCTGGACATTTATCAAAATGATCTTTAGAAAATGTAAATCGGATCATGTCATGCTCCTTCAAATCCTCTTTAGATAAGGTTTCCGATTGGGTTTCCTTTAAGCTGATACTATGATGAAACTTGGGCTACAAGATGTTTACCAGCATCTGAGAAGAAAAGGTGAACCAACAAGTATTTGCAGAGGAAGAAGTCTAAATGTGATGCACACAGACCCTCAGGAGGAAAATCTAGATTCAACCTTACCATAGATTTCTCCCCCAGCTAAACCCTGTTGGGTCATTGAATGTTGGGGCTTTTTCCATTTCAGCAGGTACAGCCTTTCTTGTGGAGAGAGGAAAGCTGTGGACCAACCACAGTCCTTATAGGGAAGCAGTAAGTGCTTCCTTGAAGGGGAGCTTGGGCAGTGCATTTCTGTATTTATCAAAGACAGGATATGATATCCTTATCATACTACCCAAGTCTGTGACATGCTGCCTACATCTAGTTCATTTTCTAACATTAATTTTTTTTTTTTTTGGTACTGGGGATCAAACTCAGGATCTTGCACTTGCAAGGCAGGCACAGTGCCACTGAGCTAAATCCCTGGCCCTCATTTTCTAATATTCTTATTCCCCCATCTCCATGTTCCAGCCACATTGTCTTCTTTTTTCCCCTTCATCATCCTGAGCTCATTTCTGTGTAAACTCTTTTATTACCTGGAATGCTGGATTCAGTATATCTGCATGACTTGCTCCTCATAATTCCTTGAAATCAAATATCATCTCCTCAATAATTACTCCACAGTTCTGGAGGCTGGGTAATCCAAGATCAGGGTACCAGATGACTCATTGTCTGGTAACAGTCTGTTTCTGGGTTCATATGTGGTGCCATCTTGCTGTGTTCTCGTATGATAGAAGGGGCTCCTGGTGTCACTAGTCCCAATCTTGAAGCTCTACCACATGACCTAATCAACTTCAAGGCTCCAATCTTCTAATGCCATCACCTTGAAAATGAGGATACCAACATGTGAAATATATTCCTTTGTTTATCTCTCCATCCTTCCTATTCCACAGGTCAATGCAAGTCTCACGAGAATAAGAATCCTTTAATCTCTTTTGTTTCAACATCCTTAGCATCTACAGCAGTGTCAAGAATATACTGAACATTTAATAAATATTATTTTACCACATATGGAACTTATCTGCCGTGGAATATACACATTGAACATGGGGCATTAATATGAGGAGAAGCAGAAGAGTTTGTTGGAAAATAAATACTTAGCCTATGGAGTAAACATTTTCCATATGGAGAACCTGACCACCTGGTGTTCCTTGTAGAAACTTACTGGTTTCCCCAGCCTTTTGACCCACTCCCACAGGTCTATGCAAATTTTCTCATGCTATAGGGACCTTAAAAGACTGAATAATTTGTAGGCAATTTAGAGGAGCAGTCTAGGTTTTAGTCCTCTTTTGTGCTTCAAAATTTCATATTGAAACTAATTGTTTCTTCCTAATAAAAATGATACTGCTTTTTGAAGAATGGCGCTAATATTGTGCAGTACTGCTACTTTTCTTATTAACTTACCCTTTTGTTAACTCTGTGAGTTAGATAGGCCATTCTAATACATGAATATTATAGATGAAGGAATGGTGATGAGAGGGTAAATGACTTGTATAAGACACATGTTGATATTCTACTCTAATGTTTTAATCTTTTACTTTATTTTTAATTTCTACATTTACAGAGAAAACAAGCATGGTAAGACTACTGGATGCTACTTTAACTCTGCTATTAGTATGGATTAGATAATATGAAATGTAATTTATATTTCACCTTTATTTTCACTGGACGTCCCTTCATTGCAGAGAGTAACAACTTTTGTGTCTCTTGGCCTCAAAGAAGGCAAGAAATAATTTTGCTTACCAAATGCCTCATTTTCTACAAAAATTAAAGCCCTAAATCAGATTATGCTAGGCTTTCTGAAAGGAGAGGAAAGATCCTGACTTTGAAAGCAATGTGAAATGGGAGAGCATGCTTTTTCTTGCATGAAAAAGCAGTTCTCAGAACTTGGAAAGAGTGGAAGTGTGTGAGCTTTTTAGTTAAGGAGCCTCAGTTCCTTTCTGTCCTTGAGTAGGTGGCAGTCCTACAAAAGTAAATGACTGAGGGTATCTCAGCTTGTCAAAAATATTACTGCTCCAGGCGTGACATTGAAATAGAGCCTTTGAAGCTGAGTGGATCAAATGAGGACATTTTGGCCAAAATAAAAGTAGTTGTGAACTAACAACTACTGATTGGACATACTTTAAGACTGGCCCCTGGGAACCATCCACTGGGGAGTATATGAATGGCAGATGTTGACTGTCATGCCTGCTTAGCTGACAGATTTACTTTCAAAATCAATCTGTTTAAAAAACAACAATAAATTTGATATTGTTGCCTGAATTCATATCCTTTTACTGCTCTAGAAAATTACCAGAAATATATTGGTTTTCAACAACACAAATGTATTATATTACAGTTTGGGACATCAGAAGTCCTAAAATCACAGTGTTGTTAGGGCTGCACTGCTTTTCAGGGCTCGAAGATAGGATCTATTTCCTGACCTTTTCTAGGTTCTGAAGGTTCCACGTATCTTGGCTGTTGATCCTTTCCTCCATCTCCAAAAGCAGCTGTGTAGCGTCTTCCATTCTCTTACTTTATCTCTGTCTTCCCAGTGTTGCATCACTTTTTCTGACTCTACAGTGTTTTTCTTTCCTTTTCAAGAACCCTTATGAGTACGTTAGAACTTCCTGGATAATCCAGAATGGCCTCTTCCTCTCAGATTCTTAATGTACATCTTCAAAGTCCATGTCATAACGTAAGATAACTTATTCATTCACAGGTTTTAGATATTATGGGGATAGCTTTGAAAAGAAGGGGCATTATTCTACCTACCACATGCACTGACGATATTGTACATATGTGTCATTTGGTTTATTCATTGTTGTTGTTGTTGTTGTTTTTTGAGATAGCGTCTTCTTATGTAGTACAGACTGGCCTTGAGCTCATTATGTTGCCCAGGGTGCCTCAAGCTCATGCCAATCTTCCTACCTCTGCTATTTGGTTTAGATCATTAAATCTTATTCAAGCAGTAGAAGACAAAATCAAATAATGACAGGTTTATAACTTTTAGAAAAATATTTTATTAATTTTTATAGTAAAATAATCATATATTCATTGTGAATAATCCAAGCAGCAAATCAGTAAATACAAGGTATATGCATTGTTGGAAGCAAAAATTGGCTTAAAATTTTGAGGTCCAATAATAATCACAGTTAAAATTCTCTCTCTCTCTCTCTCTCTATATATATATATGTATACATAATATATTATATATAATATTGGTATAAATAATTATAATTGATATTGGTATAATATACAGGTATAATATATTGAATATATTGTATGTTATATATATGTACTATACATATGTATTATATATATATGTATTAGGGTACTGGGGATTGGAGCTTTTGCATGAGGCTAAGTTGCCAAGGTGGGCTTATACTTGTGATCCTCCTGACTCAGCTTCCCAGAGTGCTGGGATTATGGTGTATGCTACCACACTCAGTTTTGTGCTTATATTTCTTGATGCTTATCTGTGAAAGGGGAATATAACTTCATGAACACGATGAGGAATTCTGATACATGTGTTAGTCATATTGGTAGAGTGCATATTTTTTTGACAAAGACGTGAATAGGAAAATATTATCTCTGGTGAATTCTTGCATATCTATCATGCTAAATAACAGGTTTATTTTTTCTATTTTACTGTATCATTTTTAATGTGAAGTGTTAATATTAGTCTCTTAACATTTTAGTCAATTATCTTTGTGAAAAAACTCCTGCTCAGAATATCATTTGGCTAACTTTGTACATGGCATTGTTATTCTATTATAAGACTTAGATTTATTCTGCAAAATAATCCTTTTGAAGTTGGAATTGGCTGTATAGGATGATTTGGAGGTAGATTTATTTTATAGTTTTTTATATCTGATACAAATCTGAAATCTTTCTGCGGCTCAAAATGTACGAATTTTCAAGATATAAGAGAATAAAAAGCAATCTACCCAAGTTAAAATGAGTTAACAAAACCAAACTGTGTTCTTTGAAAGATTTAAAATTTAGCTGCAATTGTGGCAGGACAAATTAAAAAAATTTTAAATGAGATATGCTTTAAATAAAACATAGTGATAAGTAAAGATAAAGATTTTAACAAGAAATAAAACAAAACTTTATGTAAAAATGTGAAATCTAAGATTTTTGTAAATATGCCTGTATTATTAAAGACATCACTATATATTAAATTGGGAGTTATATCAACCCTCTGACACAAACCCTGAACCATTTTATAATAATTTTTTTCCAATTTAAAAGAACAGTAAATTCTTATCTTTGACAAATTGTTTCTGCCATTAGAAAAATGATGAAAGCTATCATCTCCTTTTGTATAGGACATGATGTCAAGAATCACTCAATATATCAGTGCTTGAAAAGCAATGGCAAGGGCTGCCCAGTACTGTAGCATAGTAAGCCTATGGAAATGGAAAAGTGAGGGATACAGTTAGCCCTTAAGTATTTTTGGAAGCCAGGGACAGGTCAGTGAATTTCACATTATCCACACTATTCAATAGTATTCTATTTTATAACCTGAACAATGCATTAAGTCATCAAAAATGATTATAGCTTAAGGAACTGAAAGAAAGAGATTTTTTTTTTACAGATAATCACCTGGTACAGAAAATATACAAACTGTTAGAAACATTAAGAAATTTCCACAGAGTTGTTGGCTATAATATCAATCTTTGAAAAAAATGGAAGAGAATTATAAAAAGGCACAAATGGAGAAATGTATTAAATTTATTCATGAGAATATGAATTTTATAACAATGGTAATTTTTGTTCACTCTATGCATTCAATGATGTTTCAATGACAATACTAAAAGAAGTTTTTTTCCTGTGGAAATTTACAAACTGATTTAAAATTTAATGTGGAGAGGTAATGGTTCAATAATGGTTCAATGAGAAAATGTGATTTTATGAAGATTGGTTGGTAAAAAAAGAACTTAGAAGAGATTTGTTCAAATGGAAACTTTTCCCTGATATACATTAGGAAAGTAAAAAATACTATTCAATAAATCATATTGACACATTTTACTTTAAGGTAAAAAAATATTACACATATGCAAAAATAAAATATGTAAGTTACAGAATTAATGTGAAATCCAAAATTTTAAACCAATTAAGAGATTATGGGAGTTTATTTGTTTTACTTTGTTGTAGGAAACATTCCGTGAACAAGACATTAGAAACATAAAGGAGAAGTTGTATGATCATCGTTATTTCATTGGTCAGCTTTCCTGTTCATGGAATATCTGACACCCACAGCTTAAGGGAGGGGCAGTTTGTTTGGGTCATGGTTTCTGAGGATGCAGTCCACGTTCAGCTGGCTGCAAGGCAGGAACATTATGATAGAATCGAGTGGCTTAGTAAAGCTGCTTAGTTCACGGTGACCCAGAAGCAGAGCAGGAAAATAGTGTCTAAGAGAAAGGGCAGGGACCACCTATAGTAGGAACGTCATGCCTCCATGACTTACCTGACATAGCCAGAAATGTACTTTACTAATCCCCTAGGTAATTCCCAAGTCGATTGAGTTTACAATTAATCTTAACCTTAGCTATCACAAGTCACAATGATGTTTCAGTTAACAACTGAATGTATGAAGGTAGCCCTATAAGATTATAAAGGAGCTAAAAAATTCCTGTGTTCTAGTATTTTTACTATATCTTTTCTATGTTTGGATACACAAATATTTGCCATTGTATTACAATTGCCTATAATATTCAGTACATTAACATTTTGTATGACTGTGTAGCGTAGGAGCAGAAAGCTATACCTCATGTCTTCGGTGTGTAGTAGATTATACCATCTAGATTTATGTAAATATATTCTGCAGTGCTCACACAGTGATGAAAGCATCTGATGACACCTTTCTCAGCACATTTCCCCCTCATTAAGTGATGCATGACAATTATCTGCATCGAAATTCTAATTCTATTCTAAAAATGTATTTTCAGCATATATGACACAGGATTATGAAGCAAGGGAAATAACAAGAGACAGAGCCAAATGAACCATGAGCCCTCCATGTGGATGCAGTTAGGCTTAGGTTCTGTTTGCTAAGGTTTGGGTGTCATTTTCCTCACCTAATGTAAGGTTCCTAACAGTAACCTAAACAATCAGCTTCAGTAAAAGATGATGTATGTTTGAAACTGTTGAGGAGGAGCCTGGCTCTGTGGGAGGGTGGGAAGATTTCTCAGAGTAGCACTGGCCCATGAGTGAAGAGGACCACAGAGAGGGCCCTGGCAGTGAGAATTACAGCCAGCCAGGTTCCCAGGGCAAAGCTCAGAGGAAGTCTGGATGACTCAATGAAGGACACTCTGCCATGATGGCCAAGGCTAGGGCACCAGAAGCTCAACAAACAAAGCCCTCATTGGATTGGCAGAGCTTTCTTGCCCAGAAATAAGATATTCATACCTCCAAAGAATGTCTTTGTTCTGTATAAAGTTATAATTAGTGGTGCTCTCAAGAATATGCCTGCTACATACTAAGTTCCTGTAGGCACATATTTAAGTCAAACTTTCCTGCATGTAACCCCATAGGTTGATCTCAACTTGGCTGAGACATAGTCATTTTTTTTTTATAAAAACACCTAGACAGAGAGTCCCTTTGGCAACCCCTTCTGGTCACCTCCATGGTTCATTTGCCTGGGTGCTGTTTGCTTTCACTTTACAATAAATGCTGCTGTTTCTCTGTAATAAATACTTTTACTTAGTCCTCCTTTGACTCACTACCTTGTAATTCTTTGTGGGTTGAGAGAAGAACCCACCAGCTGGAGGGTAACAGATTACAAGCATAGTTTTATGGATTTTAGTAGGGCCCTTGAAAATTACGGCAAACTGTAAAATTGTGTGTATGTACATTTATCTAGAGTTTTGTCAGTCTTTAAACTCAGTACATGTCTCAAATTTAAAATTAATGACTATTCTAGGCAATCTATTGCTGAGCTGTATGTGTGTGTGCATACAAAAGCACATCCATACACACAGAGAAAACAGCAGGAGAAGGCATTCAGTCGATCTGTTCTCTCAACATCATTGGCACTTGGTTTGGAACTTGCATTAGACTCTCACTCTCAGAGAGTATGCAGAAGACCTGAGAACTAATACGTAAAATAAAGATTATAAAAATTAACCAAAATTGAAGAATTTAACCATATAGTGTGTTTTGAGTATAAAAAATTTAAGATTCTCTCCAAAACTATGTTTCTGTGATCTGTGGTATTTAAGAACATTAACTCAAATTATGCTGTTCAAGTGAATGGATTATTTTGGCCATCTTCGCATATTCAACAGAACAATTTTATATTTACAAATTATCCATGAAAGTTTACATAGTAAATAATGAATAAGTTGGCTTTATAAAACTTAATTACTGTAGGGCCGGGGATTTAGCTCAGTGCTTCCGGCACCTGCCTCACAAGAGCAAGGTCCCAAGTTCGATCCCTGGTACCAAAAAACAAAAACAAAACAAAAAAAACCACTTAATTACTGTAGACTTCCAGAGTGGGTGTGTTTTCTGGGCCATTGAGAAATATGTATAACATAGATACTTGAAGTAAATTTTAGGAATTGCCATTTTGCAATTAAAAAAATAAACTTAAGGTTGGTTATTGGAGTCAACAGAATAATGACTTCCCAAAGATGCCCGTGTCTCAGTGCATGGAACTTATGATTTCACTACATTACCTTGGAAAAGGGAATTAAAGGGCACATGAAATGAAGCCCGCATGAAATGAATAATCAGTTAACCTTCAAGTAAAAATATTATATTGATTATTCAGTGAGTTCCATGCAATCATGAGGATTTTACTGTAAGAGAGGAAAAGAAGAAGTATCAGAATCAGATTTGGAGATGCTATGTTGATAGTTTTGAAGATGTAGGAAGGGGAAATCAGTCAAGGAATGCTGTTGACTTATAGAAGTTGGAAAGGAAATGAAACGGACTCTCCCTGAGAACCTCTGAATGAATGCTGCTCTGTTGATACCTTGATTTTTGCTGAGTGAGATTCCTTTTAGAACTGTAAGGTCATAATATTTTGTTTTAAGCCATGAAGTTTCTAGTAGTATTTTTAAAAGCAGTAATAAGAAACCAATATAATTGAAATAGCCTAAAGGATGTTCAGTGCTTGAGCTTCTTCAGAAAGTGTGTTGGGTTACTATATTTAATTTTTAGCCCCCATTTGTGGAGCTGTCTACATGTTAGTACTGTTTCGTGCTTTAAGTATTTCATTTCATTTCACCCCCTAGCCTATCATGCCAGTTATTATTATTCATTCTTTATGGATAAAGACACTAAGCCTCAGAAAACTGAATTAATTTTCAAGTCTTTGAAAAGTGAAATAGATCTATCTGAATCTAAAACCTCTTAAGTGTTAAATTATACTTCATCTTCTTTAGTGCAGATAGCTAATGTGTGATATGTACATACTTAAAAGAAGTAAAATTTTTTTGGAGGGAGGATTTAAACTGTTTTGAAGGTTATGAAGATTTCAAAAGATAATCAGAGAACATTGGGTTAAGGAAAGTTTGCTTATATAATTTACAACTTTATAATCTGGAGATAAATTTTTACGGAGACATTTTACATGTTTCCTGGTGTGCTAGTACTGAGACATATGTTTTACATGGCTTGAATGTTGTACCCTTTCTTGCTTCATGCTAATGTTGGCATTTTGTTACACATTTAAAAGGAGGTTTTAATATTAATTCAAGTTGTGACCTTAACTTATGTTGACTGTACTTTTGGTTCTGAGAAAAAAATGAGTCATGAACATGACCCTAGATATAAGATTGCTAGAAAAAAATCAGTGTATGCTCTAAGTAATTTTCAGGAGCAGCTATCAGAGTGGCAAAACTTATTTTTGTTCAGCCTTAGTTATACAATCATGGCCTATTAATGGAACAAAAAATATGTGTGTGTGTGTGTGAGAGAGAGAATTTGCTTTACTAATTAATTTCAAAATTTTCTGATATTATTTTATTCACTTTCCTTCTCCCATTAAAATCATTTTGAAACATGAACAGATATCTTTTATTAATTTTATTATTTGCCTCATCTCTGTTTGAATGTATCCTCCTTGAGAACTGGGGATGTGTCTCATCTCTTTATTTGCAGCAGGAGAACATAATGGACCAGTGATACAGGATAAATAAGTGCATATCATAAGCAAGTAAAATCTGTTACTCTCATCTGATATTTCAGGAAGTGTTAAGATTCTGAAGATTAAAAGGAATTGATTTAATCCTTAGAGCAGCAAATTGTTCTGGTAGACATATTTTTTCTCAGTGTGTGTATGGGAGGGCATAGGGATCAAACCCAGGGCCCATGCTCTACCACTGAGCTATATCCCCAAGTTCTTTTTAAACATATTTTTAATTAAGTAGAATGATATATTATTGCTATTTCTTGAAACTAAAAGTGATATTTTATATCTGATTGGTGCTATCACCAGCAGAGTAAATTTTAAGAAACTTAATTATTTTGTATTTTTCTTGGTTTACTAATTGCATTACACATATTTACCACATACCACACGATATTTTGAAGTACATATGTGGCTTTGCAATTGTGAAGCTGAATGTGTTGCCCGTGAAAGGAAATCTGACTCAATCTGACTAAAGCAAATTGATTCACTTTAGTGACAAGTCGTAGGGTACAGGTGGATTAATACACTGAAGCACTGTCATCACAGTTCCAATTTCTGCCATCTTTTCACTCTGCCTTCTACAGTGCTGGGCTTGTTACTTCAGAAGCATTTCACTCATGTCATCATAAAACCAATTTTAGGGGGAAAGAGAACTCAATTTCTGATTTTGCGATGTGTTATCATAATTGGTCTAACATAGATCTTTGGTCTTCCTTGAATCAATCCTATGGCTGAGCAGTACAAAATCCGTTTTATACTTGGGATTGGATTTAGCCTCACTAGATACAAATAGAATGAGGAAAGGGAAATTATTATTATAGCATGTGGGCATAGATGCTTGGTGGAAAAAGCAACAAATAGTCACTAAGCTTGAGGTTTTCTTTCTAACCGAAGTGTGAGAAAAACAGCCACACTTGATTGTTTTACAAAGGGCACAGGGCATTCTCTGATTTGAATAGGTTTAGTTCTCTTTTGGAGACTTGACCTTTCCAAAAATAGACATAACATCATTGACATCAGCTTAAGCAAAACTAGTTTTCCATAATCAAATGAAAAGTTGCTGAACAATGCCTATTCTACAAGAGGATTACAATGAAGGATGACACACAGAAGAATTAAAGTAGCTGTTAATTTTAGACTCTTTCCAGTTTTAGTTACAAACAGGAATTTAGTTAGCTTCAGTTTGGGTAGACAGCAGAACAGTACATTTGCTTTTTTAATAATTGAGCTTTTTAGCAAAAGAACAAGTGCAGGCATTCCTAAAGCTACCTAGATGACTAGCTTAAGTTGTTTTGAACTAGTTTAAGAACACAGTAATTAACCATAGTTATCTTTATTTATAACTTCATCATTTTAAATTATGTAGTAACTTTCTTAGAGGAAAAAGATTTGAGAAAATCAACTTTAGTAACTTAGATGTCCAAGTATATTTATTCAATAAGCTAAACTTTTAATCAATTTGTGTTAAATGGAAATGTGATTGGAATACAAAAAAGTGAATCTTGTTTACCACTCACAATATCTTACTAATTGAAATGAAAGGAATAACACGCATGCATTACATTTGGTACTGTTATGTGTAGGGTTCTCTGGTTTGATTTCTAATCTACAGAACTCATTGATGAAGGAATATAATGTACTGAGAACTCAGCTGGCTAGCAGAAAAATGGTACACAATATGTAAGACACCCTCTGAATCCAGTTCAATGAAAGATGGTGTTTAAGGGTCCTTGAATGAATTACAGCCTGGTAATATACTGCTATAAAAGCAGCAAAATCATTAGCATAGACAGTAGAGATGCCAGGCTGGAATGATTTTATATGCCAATTTAATGTTTGTGATTATGCTGCACAGATTCAGTCCTTCATAAACCCATTTCTATGGTAACAAGAAGATGTTGAAAGCCCATAGCATATAACTAAGACTTTTGAAAATTCTGACTAGTCTAAAGAATACATTATCTTCTTTTAATGCACAAATTTGAGAAATTGAAAATTACTGAATAACACATGAAGTAGAAGATCTGACATCTTATAGTTAAGCCTGCTGAAAGCCTTATTTGATAGCTTATTAAATGCAGCTGGCATACTTAAAAGTAAGACTAGAGGGTGGAAAAAAGAGTTGAGTCTGTAAAATGCTTTAGTCAAATAAGCCTTCAGCATTTTGGTGATAGGAAGAAAATGTAGCCAATCTTCCTGCTAGAATTTACTTTTAGGATCTCTTACAGTTTTTGAATGAGATGTTGTGAGATGCAGCAGAGAGATTTCAGGACCAAATAAACAAACAGAAGATAATCCATGGAAACTTTTAATAATCTGATAGCCTTCTAAAAGCTCTCTTTAAAAATTAACTTTGGGGACTTTGGCATTTATTTTCTCATAACAAGGGTGAATTGATTATTGAATGGTTGAAAGCACACAATGCATATTGATTTGTTCATGCAAAACTGTTTTCTCCCAGCAGGTGCTTTGCTGCCTGCAACGTATTATTAAAGAGGATTACTAATCATTAAATTACTATGACCTGGAGGGGTGGTCAACAAAAATAAAATTGCCTCATTAAGGTTTGAATCTGAGAACTCTCAGTAGCTTGATTTTCCTAGTAGAAGCTGATCTGAAGAATATATTTGGATGACTGCTAGGATTTGGTAAAAAGAACCATACTATAACTGAAACTTAAAACATGGCCAAAGTTTTACATCATAATGATAAGGAGTTTTAAGGACTCTTTGTTAAACAATATATATTTTTAATCAAAACAGCTAATGTTTTGCGTAGCTATCTATAGCGTACTGATCCAGATTAAAGTTTAACTTTAGTCAATGTTATAATGTTAATATATTCACCAATCTCTATTCCTGCTGTGAAGATACAATATGTTTTGTAATTCATGCTGTATAAGGTAATGTTTAAAACCAGTTAGAACAAAAAAACTGTCACACCTGGTTTTATAAGCTGCAGAATTTTTTTCTCTTCTTTCTCTTTTATTTACTTTTTGTATACTCATTTGGCTTATGACAGAGAAAGAACATAGCCAGTTACCTTAAGAAGGGCCCAGAATTTTAAAGGAAATGACTGGATTAGATGCATCTTAGTCACTTTCTTGTCACTAGGACAAAATACCTAACACTCACAACTCAAAGGAGGAGAGATTTGTTTAGGTTCACAGTTTACTGAGTTCACAGTCCATGGCCAGCTGGCACCAAGGCAGAAATGGCATGGCAGAGGGGCATAGCAGAGAAAAACTGCTTATTCCTGGTGACCCGGAAGCAGAGAGAGAAGGAATGAGCTGGGGAAGGAGTTGTACTCCTCTAGGCCACACTCCTTTCACTACTGTCACAGCAGCAGCATGGTCAGCCTCTGAACTAACCAATGGATGAATCCACTAATGAGAATACTGCTCTCATGGTCCAACCAACTTCCAAGAATCCCACCTCTAGGCCAATGAGAATTTGGTGGGACAGTCTAGATCTACACCGTAACAAGATGACTAGAGAAATAATGATTAGATGGCTATCCTACTCAAGAAAGGATATAACATGCACATACTAACTTGTTTCCAAAAGTTACAGATTTTTCATGTAGTCATTCTTAAACAATGGAAGGAGATTCTACAAGGGCCTTGTTACTCTCTTCTTGTCTTTCATTATTATTGCTTGATTAACCTATATTGTCACTTCATAGTTTGTCTTACAAATTTTGTCTTATTATTCCCTTCATTGATACACACTATGTGTGAACTGTTCCCTAAGAAATTCAGGTGCCAGGTAATTATAAAAATTTTGGAGTCCAGTATCCTTATTCAAATGGCTTGTAATTCCATATCTCCTGGGCCTCTTTGTTATACACTTTTATTCATTGTGAACTTGTGAATAGTAGAAAGATCACGTAATCATCTCACTACTTCTCAAAACTTGGGTCCAAGTCACTGAGGCTCCTGTGATAAAGTGTTAGGACAATACACAAAATTTAAATCTGCCTTCCTTTGGAGCATCATGTAATCTAGCTTTTGTTTTTAGTTGAGAATCACATTTAATTCCAGGTATTTTGTAACTGAAATTTTAATTCTTGTCAAGGGTCTTTATTATGGTGTGACGCTGACTCCCTTTTGTCTACCTGGACTATTATAAGAAACTCAGAGACTTCTTTACACTTTTATGAACCCCTTAGAGCTTTGGACTTGGACAGCTACCAGTTTAAAGTTCATTGATGTCACAATAGTGATCTTCCTACCCATGCATGGTCTCAGTGTTTCCATCTTGTCTCTGTTCTATTCAGAATCCATCTCACTTTCTTATGTAGAAGCCACAATAGGCTCTTCAGTAACCCATTGGCCATCTTATATAAAGTGGCAACTTCTCTCTTCACTGCCTCCACTATTACCTATCAAATCACTTTATTTGATTTCCTCCACATACTTCTCGTTTGGCATGGCATACACCTAACCATATATTATTTATTATCCCTCCATTAGAATGTCATCAAAGACCCCAACCACAGTACAATGTGTGAGAGAGAAAGAGAGAGAGAGAGAGAGAGAGAGAGAGAGAGAGAGAGAGAGAGAGAGAGAGAGAACAAAAAAACCCTGACACTGACACAGACTTAAAGAGAAAGCTGGGTCTTTGGCTATTGGCCCTTTCTGATAATGTATATATGAATAGGTATTGATTATCCTCCAGAGAAAGAAAATGTAGAATATGAAAAACTTCTAAAGAGAATGATGTAGTCCTTTAGAAAGTGATGATATCTAGCATTTGTCAGAAAAAGTTTATATATAATTATTTTATCTTATTTCTGGTGCGGAGTGAAGTTATTTCTAATGCTTAACAGCACAACTACTATTTGGGCATAACATATTAATAGATTATGACGTTGATAATACAGTGTTTGGAAAACTTAGCAGGTCTTTTGCCACAAGCTCCGGTAGCCTTGGTGGTGGTCTTATGCAGAATTTTGGGTGAGGAACTAAATAATGTAGCCACTTACTGGAAAGAAATACTGCCACAAAAGGGAAGTCATTACTCAGTAGGGGGGAAATTAATCATTACTTAACTAGGGAAATTTAAAATGCAACAAATACTGTCAACTATTTAGGAATAATTGGTCAAGTGGAAAATTCAGCCATGCTTGAATCATTTTAGATCATAAGTCATGATTTCATCTCAAAAGTTAAATATTAAAGTTTAATTTTAAAATGGAGCCAACACCTTCCCCTGCCCAAATGAGGCAGCTAAGCTGTTTAATGTATAAAAAGGGTGTCACAATATGAAAGTTCACTTGCAGATATGAGTGGGTGTGAGGCTCTAGGAACTATCTAGAACTGATGACCCTTCCTTCCTCGGTGCTACCTATCATTTCTTTGTAGAAATTTTGCTGCTTCTCTTCTTTAGGTTATTTCTTCCTTGATTTTCTTATTCAAATATTGTCCACAGGGAGTGTCCTCCTCAGGAAAATTGCTTATCAGAATTTATATTGAGAAATTTCTTCTACGTAATCCCAGAGACTTTATATAGTACTCCAACATTTTACCTCTAAACTTGGGTTGTCCCACACTGCAGCAGAACTTTATGTAACAAGTGGGCCAAAACCAAAGTGGCATGCCTTTTTCCTACTCCTCTTCTTTTCCTCTTCCCTTTCCTGCAGAGACTTGGCTTTAGTCAATCTTCTGTGATCTACTAATTCTTTGACTTTGTGTCACTTTCTTCCCTTTTTTTTCCAGCAATTTCTTTATACCTATATACTTTGTGTTGTGAGAATTAACCTTGACTACATATGTGACCTTGTCTCATTTGACCTCCTAGTAACCTTATGTTTGTTCTCCCATTGAGGTTGTTAGGGTGGAGTTTCAATTTGATTAGTTCTGGGGTCTGCCTAGAGGATCCGTGGCACACACTTCTAGGTGTGTCTGGGTGGGTTACAGAGACGTGATCTTGGAGTCTATGTCTGGTCCCTTGGTCCTTTGGCTCTGGTACTGTTCCTCTGCTCTGCTTCTCCTTCACTGTGAACTGAGTAGCTTCATTCTAATTCCAGTGGTTCAGCCTGAGATTTTTTTCTTACATTTTCCATTGGTAATTTACATTTCTGATAGTATACAATATTAATTTCAATTTTCCTTTATTTCCTTTATTTCAATTATTTCTTACTTTTCTCTCAGGTTCATCTTTCTAGCTTCTACATCCTTATTGAAATTTGAATACCATCCAATTTAACATGAACTGAAAATTTCATTATCTGTTTCCTAACCCTTACTGATGGTGATAGATGAGAAAAATTCATTCCTTTAATCACTTCATCAGTAAGCAAGGCTTTTCTTATTATTTCCTTTTTTCTAGTCCTCAATATAGATTTATTCCATATAATCATATTGTGTAGAGGCCTATTTAATTTGTTATTATGAAACCTATATATGTTTCCAGAATCGAATGTGTTGTTTTCAGCACATCCTTTACTATCATTATATTTGCTCTATAACAAAATTAAAATTGGAAGAAATTTTATATTCTCTAATAATGGATTAAAGTTGCTTTGTCTTTTGAATTGTTTTCTTTATCTTTTCATTTTTTAAAAATTTTCATTTGATCCCTCTGGAATTGAAAAATGTTTTGCTGTAGAATACTATTGATAGGTGTAGCATGTCTATTTGCTTCTATTCAATCTTGAGCAATATGTTTAATAACACTTCTTGGAGAAAGTTTTATTTGGTTGATTGTTATAATATCATCATTAGTATAATGGAGAAAGCTTATTCTTTTGGGAGCCTAAAATATCCTTTGGTAATGAAAAATTAGCATTTCTAAATAGTGAACTTAGAACAAATTGGCAATGATACTTTCTAATTTTTTCTCATAAGTTGTGTTTATTATTTACCCTATGACCTACTTTTTCTCTTTAGGCAATTTTTTTTCTGAAAAATAAGTTATATTTTCAAAATACCTAATGACTACTTTAAGTAAAAATAAATATTTCCAGTATTAAAATTTCAGGTGTGCCTGCAGTGCCACGTTCTCTTTTTTAGGCCAGCGATTTGGAATAATTTTCCCTAAAGCAAGCTCCTTTTCATTGCTTATTTACCAACATTAAAAAAATTGCCATTTGAACCTGACATTCCTCACACTCAATCTGTACACTTTTAAGTAATTATAAAATCTCAACTGAAAAAACGATGAGGTCTGTTTCCTACCCCAACAATCTCTAGTGGAATAAGAAATACCTCAGAGGGGAAAATACCCAGGATTTATTTAATAAAGATGATAGCTCAACTTAGTTTTACTCTATGAAAATATTTATCATTTTAATTATATGCTGGAATTTTATTACTTTGCCTTTGACATTATTGATTTTTGGCTTCTTTTCATACCGCTTTAAAGAATGTTTTTCTAAGAAGTAAAATAATTTTAAGATTATTGCAGTCCTCAAGAATATAAACAACTATTTTATCTGATATTCATTTGAATTTCTGAAATCTTTGGTGTAAATGGATACTTTCTTATAGTTAATAAAACTCTATTTCTAACAAGTAAAGATAGTCTTCTTCAAAATTTAAAATTAAAACTCATTTTCTTTTCCCTGGGACTCCTAGCTTCTCTTAAATTATATTATGTTTGATATTTAACAATTTAGGAGACAAGTACTTAAAATGTTTTTTCTATCCTGTTGACCCAAAGAAGATAAAACACGGTTCCCCAAATTTCCACTTTGTCAGAATGATACATTCCAGGGTGAACTTCCTGGAGTTCCCTGATCCTAGCTAGAATAGGGTGCATTGAATTCCATGAATTAATTTATGTTAATTTTTAAGGTAGCCAATATGTTACACAACTCTCCTCAGATAGTCCTTCCTATGTCTTGCCGATGGAGAAACTTTCAGAATTTACGACTTAATAGCAGAAGAAGTAAATTTGGTCATGTGGATTTATATGTATTCCCCAAATCATAATGCATCTTTATCTGCTTACTTTCTCCACATATAAAAATGAGTTCTGTTGGGTAAACTTCAGGGTAGGGCCACATCTGTGTTAACTGAGTCTAATTATGTTTATCTCATGAGATTTTAATTGTTTTGATATAAGTATGATGCATTATGCATTTAGTCCAAGATTAATGATTATCTATGAAGTGCAACATAGTTATCACATTTTAGCATACTAAACATCCAATGACTCTAAATTTTAAAATTTAAAATTTAAAAAGTTGATGAATGAATAACCATTTACATGGCTCAAAAAAATCAAAATTATAAAATGTATGTACTCAGTTATCCTTCAACCAATATTTCTCAGGTACCTGATTAATTTCCATACAAGAAACTAAAATTATTCCTCTGTTTGTATTTTAGAGGAATATTGTGTGCATCCATATAAGCAAGTACATACAACATGAGTATCCTTTTATATTTTTAAAATAAATGGTAGAATATATATGGGAAATACTTATTTTCTTTTAGTACATAAAATATTTCTTATCCTTTTACTATGATGCAATATACAGCTATACCACTAGTCTCCTATTAATGGATATGTAGATTGTCTCCAGACCCATATTAATGAAAACAGTGCTACACTGAATAACCCTGAATATGTTATTTGTAACCATCTGAGTTGAAATTAGTAACTGCTGAATAAATATTTGACTCTAATATAATCATATTTAATGCCTTGCCTTATAACTCAGTAGGTTTGCCTTTTACTAAGTCAGATTTATAAGAATTTTCAATACATGTTTGTTACTCAACATAAGAAATGATAATTTTCTGAACCACATTTTAAAGAGTAAAATGTAAATTTCCAATTTAGTTTTTTTTAAAAAGGAAAAGCTATTTTATGTTAATTTTACCTAGTCAACTATGGTGGCATAAAAACTATTAGAATAAATGGAATTTCTAGAACATTTTTCTATACTGGACCAAAATATCAATGACAAAGGAAAAGACTTTTCTTAGTTCTAAATCTTATCTCGGTAGTTATGAAACTGGATATGGCAAAGTTTTTGTTTCTCCTATTTCCCAGGATTGCTAACTTTGGAAAAGAAAACCAGGTATTCATTTGGGGCTAATTATAGTGTGGCTACAGGTACAAAATCTCAACTTTTCTCTTCCTATAATCACATTTTCACCACCCTATGCAGGGCACACCTGTGCCTTGCTGGCAGTTGTACTGGATTGGAAGTCATACATCATGTAGTTCTGGTAAGAAAGGAAATGAGTTTCGTGCAATTTGTGTCCTTTCAGAGGACACTGGGTGTTTCCTTCTGAAGATCTGCAAACCAAATAAATAAAAAGTCAGGAGAGAAACTTTGAGCAGAATTCTCTGCCAGAGGGTATCTGGCATGAAGGATGAAGATCTGCATGCCATGGGTGATGGGATCGTAATGACTTTTGTAAATGTTCATGTTTCCATCTAGTTACAATTTAATAGCATCCAAGAAAGAAAGCTTCAGAATAAAATTACGTATACTAAGTCTGCACTTTGCATGAATTTCCAGGCTGGCTCAGCTGAACAATAAGGATGTAACAGTGCTTTCATTTGCCATATGAGCTCAACATTGTCTCCCCTCGCCTCCCAGCCAGCCTTCCCTGGAAATGTTCTGCAGCTGTGTGACTCTTCCACTATGAGACTTTGCCTGAATTTCTCCCCTAAAGTCAATTTTATCTTGTGTTTTTTGAAGTCATGTTTTGATGAATATTCTTCAGTTTCTTAGATGTTTAATCTTTTTAGCTTTTGTTTTAGCAATTATCAGCTACTTTTATGCTAACTCTTCTTCCTGTGGCTTAGTTACATGTTCAACATTTGGACTACGATTTGTTTAAATGTGTTTTATACCTTAATAAAAAGTTTGTCTATAAGAAGAAAACACTACATTTATGCATTTAATATGCAGATTTGGATAACTGAGTAAACAGATTAGAGACATGAGTAAGATAAGCAAAGATGGAAAATCACTCAGAGTTTTATATGAAATCATGAATAGTTCACAAATAAACATTAAAAAGTTACAATTAGAAAAATTAGAAACTTTTGTTGGAATTTTCTGCATTTATGAAATAATGTTGTCCTTATTTGGATTTACACCTGAAAAAGATGGTGAGCCTCTTGCAACACTTAAGGGCTTTGATAATTCAAACATATATTTTTCACCCATTCTCTTAAACACTATTTGTACTCACTTCCAAGTTCCCAGATTTTAGAAAAGAGGGGAGCTCTTTTTCTTTCCTAACATCTCACTGATATTAGCTCCCTTTTTAAGGCAGGCTTTTTTGCCCAGCTGAGTTGCAGTTCAGAAGTCTTGATCTGCACCAAGATCTGGAAAACTGTAGCCCATGAGCCAACTCCAGTCCACTAGCTATTTATATATGGCCCTACTGCTAACAGTGGTTTTGGAGTTTTAGATAGTGGACAAAAATAAAAAGAATAATATTTTATAACATGTGTTTGTTACTTTTCTCTCATTGCTGAGACAAAATACTGGACACCCAAAGTTAGAGGGGAAGGGGTTTATTTGGCTTAGAGTTCGTAAAGGTTTTGGTTCATAAGCAGCTGGCTCCAAGGAAGGGTGAGTGGCAGAGGCATCCCAGAGGAAAAACAACATGGCACACACAAAGTAAGAAAGGAAACAAGGGAGATACCTTCACTGAGTCTTTTGCCTCTTTTATCCCATCCGGACTACCAGGATTAGGATGGTACCAAACCACTTACTCATGTAGTGGTTTAGTAATCCCACACCCTTAATCCCAGCAATACACATTCCAGATTCAGCTACCTCTGAACAAATGAGGCTTTGGGAGGACATCCAGACCCAAACCATAACATAACACATAAAAATTTTATGGACTGGGGAATTAATTTTTCACTTCAAGAGAAATACATTAATTTAAACTGTTCATTCTATTAAATACATCTAAAAAACATTACACTGAAATGAACATAAATAGAACCTGAGATGGAAGAAAAAAAGACAGACCAACTTGGGAAGTCTAGAACCAAGAAGTAACATCATGATAAGTTCCTTGAGCTTTCTTTCTGCTTTGTCTATGCCATACTTAGAGCCGATGAAGCCAGCAGCCCAGGAAAGCTAATAAACAGTTTTGAAACAAACAGTAACCACCAGAGCAAAAGTGTACATTCTGCAGCTTAAATAGCGAGAAATGGATACTTGGTAAGACAGAAATCTTTTAGACAATAACTGGTATACTCCAGCCAAACATTATAGAAAAAACAATTAGCCCAACTCCAAAGCTTCTCAGTTAAAAAAAAAAAAGAGACAAGAGACAAAGAAAACAGATGCATAAAAATGAACTTATAAAAATCAAAACTAAATCAATCAATAAAAGGGCAGATAAGTCCTTAAAAATCAATGATTACATAAATATAAATGGTCTAAGTATACCAATTAAAATGCAGGGATTTGTACAGCAGTATAAAAAACTTGTCTATAAATACATCAATTATAACAACATTAGTTGATATTATATACTGGAGAAACATTAATCTTGAGAAAGAAGAAATGGTATATTCATATCAGCTATATTATAATCTTTTTGTTGTATATCCTTTTATTGGTACATTTTAGGTGTTCAATATAATGACATTCATCATTGGAGATATACACCTTTACATGCTCTCTTGGTTCTCATTTTTTCTTCCTTCCCCTGATTCCCTCCCTCTTTACAAAGACTTTGTTTCCTTTTTAAAATTTTCTCATATTAATTCCATTCCCTTCTTTCCTTTCCCCTACCCTTCCCACTTCCCCTTCGCCCCCTTTCTTCCTATTTCACATTATCTATTATACCATTTAGTCCTTATTTACACTTTCAGTTTCTCACACTAGAGAAACTATTCGGTATTTACACGTGGGTGCTATTTATTTCACTTAAGAGTATGGCCTCAATGTGGACCCATTTACCAATAAATGTCTCTAATTTCTCATTTTTGATGGCTTAGTATTTCATTTTATAAAAAGAAACTCACATTTTCTTGATCCAGTTGATGAGCACTTGGGCTGTTTCCAAGTTTTAGCTATTACAAACTGTACTGCTATGAACAAATGGGTCAAATGGGAATTCCAGTCCTAGTTCTTTGAGACATCTCCATACTGATTTCCACAGTGGTTGCACCAGTCTACACTCCCACCAGCAGTGGAGCAGGGTTCCTCTTTCCCCACAGCCCTGCCAGCATTTTTTATTGGTTGATTTCATGATAGCAGCCATTCTTTCTGGAGTGAGGTGAAATCTGAGCATTGTTTTCATTTGCATCTCTCGAATGACCAGTGATGTTGAACGTTTTTTCATATGTTTATTTGCCATTTCTACTTCTTTGTGTGAGAAATGTCTGTTCATTTCAGATGCCCATTTTTGGATTGGGTCTTTAAATTTGGGAGGTCTGATTTTTTTTTGAGTTCTTTATAGATTCAAGATAGTAGACCTGTGTCTGAGAGACTGCTGGTGAAAATTTGTTCTCACATTGTGGGTTGTCTGTTCACACTGCTGGTGGTTTCTCTTGCTGTGCAGAAGCTTTGTAGTAAGAAGAGATCCCACTTGTTGATTGTTTGTGCCAGTTCACGGGCAACTGAGGTTTTGTTCATGAAGTCTTTTCCTACAAGAGTTCTACCTAATCTCTGTTCCAGCCGGTTCAGCATTTCTGTTTTTATATTTAGATCTTTAGTCTATTTCAATTTTAATTTAGTGCATGGTGAGAGATATAGGTCTAGTTTTAGTCTTTGGCAAGTTGAAACCCAACTTCTCCAGCACCATTTATTAAAGAGGCTATCTTTCCTCCAGTGAGGGTGTTTGGCTCCTTTGTCAAAGATGAGGTGGCTGAGTGTGTCTGGAGATGTTTCTGCATCTTCTAATCTGTTCCACTGGTCCTCAGGTCTGTTTCTTTACCAGTACCATGCTGTTTTTATCACAGTAGCTTTGTAGTATAATTTCAAGTTGGGGGTTGTAATACCCCCTTCCATGTCTCTGTTACCTAGAGTTGCTTTTGCTATTCTGGGTCTCTTCTTGTTCCAAATGAATTTTTGGATTGTTTTCTCAAGGTCTATGGAGTATGCTCCTGGGATTTCAATTGGGATTGCCTTGAATCTATATAGGACTTTTGGAAGTATGGCCATTTTCATTCTTCCTTCCTTTCTGTATGTCAAGTTCTTTTCCCCTGCTTGGGAAGTTTTCTGCTATTACTTCTGCGAACAGTTTTTTCATGTCATCTGCACTCTCTCCTGTTTCTTTGTTGACTCTAATCAGTCTTATGTTATTCTTCTTTGCATTGTGTAGCAGTTGCTGGATTGATTTCTCATGTCCCTTACAATTTTGAAGCAATTTTTCTTTTTCTGGTCACTAATTGCAATCTTATCTTCTATATGTGAAATTCTGTCCTCACATTGGTTTATTTTGCTGTGTAGACTTTCAATGGAGTTTTTAATCTTCTGGAAATCTGTTTGTATCTGTTTTATGGATTCCATTTGTTTTCTATGTTGAGCTTCCATCATATTCCTCAGCTCCTCTATTTTTTTTTAATCGGTGTCTTCTCTAGATGTATTAATCATGTCTTGCACTATGAGCCCAATCTCTGCTGTTGTCTGAGAAATTATTTCTGGTTTCATTTTTTCCATATCCTCTTTTGTTGGCAGTTCAGGGAGTCCAGGCGGTTGAGTATCAGAGTGCTCCATCTCCTTTCCCTTTGGGCTTGCTGTGCATGATCTGGAAGTCTGCTTTTGAGACTTGTCTACGTGTCTTCTCATTTTGATGGGGGGGGGGTGCTGTTGGTGCCTGCACGGCTCACCTCCTCTGTGCTGGAGAGGTGTTAACAGTGGCCTGGAAGCCCCTTCCTTTGTGCTGGGAGTGGTGGAACAGCAGCCCCCCTTTGGCTAATTTATCAGCAGATTTTTGTTAAATGTACAAATAAGGTCACTTCACATTCACTTTCTAGGTGAAGCTATCATTTACCCTATTACAACTCACATGTCAGCTACTAATAAAAAAGTAAACAGGAGCAAAAGTTGTAAAGCATATAGAGGAACTCATCAACACTATCAAATCTACAAAATATTATCAACATTTATGAACATTATAGCCAACAAGAGCAGAATACCCATTATTTTTAAGCATCCATAGAACATATACCAAGACAAATCATTTCATGGACATAAAACAAACTTTATAAAATTAAAAAGTAATGAAGTCAGCCACAGCTTCTGGTGACAAGGCATTGTACCAATTGTTAAAATGAGCACATGCAGTACTTCAGTCTCATGTGGCTCTCCCATGTTGGCACTGTACAGATATCTGTCAACCTCAAGATAACATCATATTCTTCAGGGTTTCATTGGTATTTCTATTTGACAGTGTGTGGCACTACTTCAGCTTCTGCTCTTTGAACTACATGCTTTTCAAACACATGCACACTAAACAAAATACATTTAAATAATTTATGGGTTAAAGAGGAAGCCTCAAAGGAAATTTAAAATGTTAGTTTGACTGAAAATTAAAATCAACCAAATTTGTGGAACATAGCTAAGGTGATAATCAGAGGGAAATTTATATTACTAAACACTTAAATTAGATAAGAGTCTCTGACCAATAACCTAAATTTCAGTATCAAGATCCTGGAATAAAATGACCAAATTAAGCTGAAAGCAAGAAAAAGGAAGGTAATAAAAGAAAACAATAGTATAATATCCTTTGTGAATATGTACACAATACTTGGAAATATAATTCAACAACTCACAAAAGGATCACAAGCAAGACCGTCTTATTCAAGATATGCAAACTGAGTTCAGTGTATGAAAATTAAACAATATATTCACTATATGTTAGACTAAAAAACAATAATAACATGAGGATAATTGATGCAGAAAGATCTTGGTAAAATTTATTCCTTATAAACAAATCTCAAAAATATAGGGAGAGGAAATTCCTTTGCTTCATGAAGAGAATGTACAGAAAACCTATAGCTAAATTATCCTAAAGGCTAAATGCTCCCTTTCTTAGTACAGAAATAATACAGGAATATCCAATTTTATACCTCTTATTTGAACATAGTACTAGGGTTTTAGCCAGTGCAATAAAAGCATGCAAAATAAAAGCATTTAGATGAGGGGAAAAAAATTAAATTTCACTATCTGTAGATCTCATTATTGTCTATGTAGAAATAACAAGAAATCCACCAAAAATCTCTAGAACTAATAAGTTCATTAAAGTTTCAGAATACAAAAAAACCATTAAAATCAGTTGTATTTCTACATACTAGCAATGAGCCTGTATATACCAAAATTAAAATATTTATAATAAGCCAATAAGAAATATTTAGGTATAAATTTAACAACATGTATAAGATTTGTGCATCAGATAAAAACAAAATACTGATGAATGAAATCAGAAATCTAAATAAATGAGAAATACACCATGTTTATAGATTAGGAGATTAAAGATAGTGGAGATGTAAATTCTCCCCCAAATTTATATAAAGATTTAATGTAATTCATACTAAAATTTCAGAAATCTTCTTGTCAATATAGATAAAATTATCCTAAAATGTATGCAGCAAGCAAAATAAAATTTAAATAGCTAAAGATTCTTTTAAAGAAAATAAAGATAGAGTATTTGATATCAAATAGTTGAAGATATTTTATATAGTTATAGAAAACAAAATCTTACGATTTTGGAAGAAGGATGGACACACAGATCAGCAAAAAATGTAGAAATCCTAGAAATAAAATACCCAAGTTTGTCCAACTGAGTTTTAACAATGTAGATAGAAGTAATTAAATAGGGATAAGATAGCCTTTGGAATAAATGGTGTTGAATTGATTGGACATCCATAGGCCAAAAAATGGAATCTCAATTTAAACCTCCCCTCTGATAAAAAATTAACTCAAAATGAATAATAAACTTAAATATACAACTAAAACTCTTTGAGACAGTAAATATTAACATATTTGTTATTGTTGTTCTTTTCACCGTGCTAGGGATCAAATCCAAGTCCTGGCATATACATACCGTGTACTCTATTACTGAACTACATCTGTAACCCTATGTTTTATTAAATTATAAAATGTTTTTAGTAAGAAATGCATGGGGAAAATCTAAATCTGGGGCTAAACCAATAATTCTTAGGTGTGATACGAATTCACTTAAAAAAATTTGCTGAAGGGAGGAGGGAAGGATATGTTATGTACATTGCCAACTCCCTACAATGAATGTAATCATTATTTACTGCAAACATGTAATAATAACATTTTTAAAAGTCACTCCAGTCCATGAATTCAAGGCCATCTTTGGCCATACAACAATACCTCATTACAAAATAAATAAATACATGCATATATAATACTTATACGCATACATATTTTAAAAATAAAAATTTAACGGAATTTGCTTTGCAGAAAATTCTATTAAAAGCATAAAAAACAAGACACAGGCTGAAAAAATATTTTAAACCATATAATGAAACAAAAATTAGCATCTATAATATTGAGATCATTTTTAGAATATAACAATAAAAGCAAGCCAGTTAAAAATATGCAAAATAAATGAGCAAGTACTTCATTAAAGAGGATACATTATTTTGCTTAATTTAAACACAAGAAAAGGTTTTCAGTGTCATTAAGCATTAAAGAAAGATTAATTAAAAATAAAATGAGATATTATGACATACCATAAGGGCTAAAATAATATCTAGTTTTTGTGAGGATGCAAAGAAACTGGAGCACTGAGACATTGTTACTCAGAGTATAAAATGAAACAAGTCTGAAAAGTAGTGTGAAAGTTTCTTTAAAATTCAATTTATACACTACCACCCTGTGCAGTGAATGTACTAGTAGGTATTTATCCCATACAATTGAAAATTTGTGTTCATATAAAAATCAGAGCATGATTATTCATAATGCTCTATTCCTAATAACAAAAACTGGAACTAATACTAGTATCATTTAATGACAGAATGATTAAACAAACTTTGGTAGACCCATACCATAGAATACTACTGAACAATTAAAAGGAGAAAATGATTGATACATGTAAAAATCTGGATGGATTTCTAGAAAATTATGGCAACTAAAAACAGCCAACCCCAAAGAGTTGTATAGTTCCATTTGCATATCTTCAAAATGACAAGATTGAAGTACCTGTGTATAGAAGTGGATAGAAGAATGGTTGTTAAGGAGAGAAGGAAATGTGGCGATCAAGGGACAAAAGGAGGGTACATTGTGAGAATGGAGATGTTCTGTATATTGACATCAGTATTCTGGTTATTTGGACCATTGGAGAAATAGCAAGAGGAATATATAGGATCTCTTTGTCTTATTGCTTATAAATTAATTTGTCTACAATTATCTCAAAATAAAATATTTAAAGTTGTAGGAAATTCAGATGTTAATATCCATAGATAACATGTTAATGGCAGACAGTTATATTCATTTGGTTATGCGCCATCCCTGCGTGTTTTTGCGTTACAGTAGCAGAATTGAATAGTTGTTACAGAAAACTTATGCCCTGCAAAACCTGAATTTGTATTATCTGAGACTTTATAAGAACTGTTCGCTAAATCCTGATTTATGTGACAAAGTTCTTTCCTTTATCTTTGCTTCAGCAGCTGGGTTTTTGTTGTTGTTGTTATTTTCACTTTGATGGCTCAGTATTGCCCTAGACTTGCTACTAACTCTGTCTTCAGAGAGATACTGTAATGAGAGCTTAGTCAGTGCTCTGCTGTCAGCTTTGCTTCTAGTCCAGTCCAGATCTCACTTTGTATTGAGGTGTACAAACTCATCTTTTGCTTTATTCCAAAGGACAAGCCTTTTAATGGTGTTTCGTGTCTAATAAGTAATTCCTGAATGTCTACCCTGCCTGCCATACATTTTTGTATGTTTGTCTTTGTTTTTCATACTTAGACAATACCTTGTTCTGAATTTCTTCATTCAACAAATATTCATTAACTGTAAATAAACATTTATATGGCTTTAGATATCTGGATCAGCAATGCAGTTTTGCACTGGTAAATAGTTTAAATTCTACTGGGAGAAACAGGCAACCCACCAAACAAACAAGATAATTGTGATGATGAAACATTCTATGGAGAAAATAAGCCATTGGGAAATGATGTAGTGGAATGTCAGGGATGCTTGGGTTTAGACAAGCCTGAGACATAGTCTGTTTAAGGAGGAATGTGTCAAGGAGCCCCCATGGAAAAGTACAGTCAGCAAGGACAGCTCTTGGGGAGGAGTATCCTCAGCTCCGTTGGCCGCAATTACAAAAGGCTTAGGATGCTATTTGCTTGTAAAGCTTAGCTTGTTTGAGGAGCGGAGATGTGATCATTGTGCCCGGTGCACAAGAGGTGCTGTAGGGGATGAGTCTGAAGTGGTAACAGAGACTAAAACAACTGGGGTCCTGTAAGCAATGAGGATAAATTTTGTCTTAAATGCAGGAAATCTACTGGAAGATTTTCAGTAGAGTATTAACATGAATCAATTTATGTTATTTTTAAAAGAGATCGTGTTGCTTGCATTTTGGAAAAGTTGAAGTGAAGAATCGCACTTTTTTGTAATCCTCTTTGTAAGATCTTTTATAATAATTTGGGTGAGACATGTTTATGTCTGTTTATATGCTTTAATACTGGATTCATTAAAAGTGCTTGTTAAATTAATAAAAAAGGGAATGATGGAAGAATAAAATAAGCATTAGAAATGGTTCATTACTTCAAAAGCTTTCCATGGGATTGAAGACATGAACAACAAAATCTTAACACCCTAGTCATACTGTCAGTTGATGGCTGAGAATCCTAGGACATGAAAAGGAGAAGATTCATGCTATCATGAAATATTAGGGATCACTTCAGAGTAGCATGATATACCCATATACCCTGTGCAGTAATCAGGTGTCTGGAGTGAAACAGACCCAACCAGGTGTGTGTGTGTGTATCTATGTGTATATATCTATATATGTAATACATGGAGAAAGGAGAGGAGAGGAGAGGAGAGAGAGAGAGAGAGAGAGAGAGAGAGAGAGAGAGAGAGAGAGAGAGAGAGAGAGAGAGAGAGAGGCAGGGGCAGGCTGGAGATGCTACAGCTTAAATTCAAAGGTTTGCTGACAGAATTCCCTTATCTTTGGTAGGATTAGTCATTTTCTTAAGGACTTCAACTGATTGCACAAGGGTTCTCCTATTACCATATAGAGGATAATAGAGTAAATCTATTTTATTCATAGTCTAGTGATTTAAATGTTAATCTCATCTAAAAATACCTTAAGGCAACATCCACATGTGTTTCACCAAATGTTTAGGTGCTGTGGCCCACATAAATCGACACATAAATTAACCATCACACCCAGGTTAGTTGATCCTACATGCCACAGCCCTGAAGAGACTATGCAGGCCAAGGCATCGAAATCTCAGCACTAATAGGTAGAGTCAGGGACATGCCTTGCTCTGAGACTGTACAAGTCTCCACCCCTTGTTGAGGAAGTAGTTTAGGCACTTTATTGAAAGCAGTGAAATAATGGAAAGATCTCTTTGTCAGGAATATGGACAAAGCCGGAATTACTGTTCATATCAGTGGCTAGAAACCAATTTGAATGTCATGTACATTTGAAGAATTATCCCTGGCCTTGAAAAGTCCTAAGAAAAGTCTAAGCTCCGAATATGTACTGCCCAGTTCTTTGTGTGGAGTTGTTTGTTTTCTCACTATTATTTCTTTATTCTATTGCAAAACACTGCCAACCAAAACCACTTCCATTATCAAATAAAGCTCCAGATCAAACTTTTGTGCACCCTCGGTGCTTTCATTTTGTGTGGACTGATAGGATGGAGTACATGTATCTCCATGATTGGCTATTTTCATTTTAACAGTGCTCCTGATATAAAATTTGTTAATGGAATTATGTTAATACCAGAGAAAGTGTAGGATAAGGAAAAGTTCTACCTTGGCACTCTGTATCTCAGTTCTCTTATCTATAAAATGGAAAATATTACTCCCTTAAGGCTATTATGAGTAGTAAATGAAATAAACTATATGTTTAATAAGTGTTAGATTTCTTCTATTTTCTAAGTGCCATTGAATCAGAGGAGGTAATTATTAGCATATTTTGGAATGTATCTTGATTATTTAAAATATAGCTAAGGTTGTTCAGGAAAAACAGGAATGAAGAATCACTGAGGCTATTTAGATGTTACACACTATGGCTTAATATCAAATTTTCGTTTTCATCAGACACTGTACTATGGCTCGTTAAGCTTCTTACATTACACTGATTGGCAGTGATGTTAACTCATAAGTTTTATTTTTAAAAAATGAGTAGCTTTGGTATGTTCACCTGCTACCTCTTATGGTGTCAATAAGATAGTCACTATCAAAGTGTGTTGCAGCAGAAAACATGGAGAGTTTTCATTAGTACCATTGCACTGATCAGTTCTTACAAAAGCAAAGGAGATTTTTTTTTCTCATACTGATAGTACATTTTCACTTTTTATTTTGTCATAAAACAAACAGATGTAACCCATCTGCAAAAGGAATGATAATCAGTTTATCAAATAAAAATCACTTATTCAAACACACATCTGATTTTATTCTGATACTCCCCTTTTGTTGATTTTCATGGATAGCTCTTTGCCTAAAATTCCAAATGTATCTACTTAAAGCCAATGCATCAATATTTCTGAACTGATGGGTATTCTAGTACAAAATTTGACAAATAGGGAGACTCATATGGCAAAGCTATAGGATCAATAAATGTAAATGCATTCAGAATAGATTTTTTTTAATTATGTGATATTTTCCAAGGACTGATGACTTAAAAAAAAAGAGCAGAATACTAAAAACTAAAATAAACTTGGAAATGCAAAGCTATGTCATAATTTCCGGCTAAATAAATGTTAATTTAATCTTGACATTGGGCATCTAAAATTGGTTTCACCATGTGTCATTTTGAGCTGAATTTATTCCAGGGAGATTTAAGTAAATTGTGGGTAAATGTAGTGTCAGACCAGAAGTGATGATGGCAAGGAAATGAAAAAATCCACACATTTCAAACTTTTAAAAATTATGTTGCAGAAATGTCATTCCATCTTCTGAGTAGAGGGCTCATATCTGTGTCTTCCCATCTCTCTTGAATATCCACATGATTTTTTAATGCAGTATCAAGACCTAGAGCCTCTGAAAAGCATTTAAGATTCACTGAATAACAATGCTGCAGGAGGTTTGTCTGAAACAACCCACACATTTCATAGAAGTAGAGATTGAAATTCAGGAGTGACTCATGTTGAACGACATTGGTGCTATTATAAAAATTGTACAATCAAATTAGACAAAAAATTACAGTCATCAAGCTATTTGCATGGGAACTTCAATTATAGGGAGAAAATTGAAGGTAAAATTCTTTCAAATGTACTTGACACAGAAAATAGAAGAAACAAAATAGCAGAAAAGAGGAGAAGAGAGAAATATTGAGAGAGATACGTAAGGGTTGGACTGATCCAGATCATCTTGGTGGTATCAGTGTCATTGTTTTCACTTCTGTCATTTGTTACAAAAATTAACCACATAAATTAAACAGATAAGGAAGACTTTATGCAAGACTATTGTGACAAGAGATTATTACAATAAGGGAGAAAGACCGAACTCAACTCTGCTGAAACAAAAGGCACAAGCATGTTTACGCACTAAGGGGAACTAATGGAGAAGTACTGGGGACACTGGTTAACGTAATTAGACCATTTTTGGTTTCTAATGGTGTCTTATCAAATTTAGGCTCCTGCTCTTCCCAGAGATCAGGCCATAGGGGCAACATCATTCCTGGTGATTACATTTCAAAGAGATTGCTCCTAGGTCCTGGAGAGGATTCCCGAGTTTTACAACAAACACCATGGCTGGGAGAACTTACATTCAAAGGCACCGAGAATGAATTTATGATTGCAAGGTTTCTAAAGTAACTGTTTTTTTTAAAAATGGAGAGAATTAGTCCAGAAGAAATCTATGTAAATTACTTTTTCAAGTTGAAAGGAGTATTAGGCTGTCTTGGTCTGAGTTTATTGCTTTAGAAGTATCGGTTTGTCTATTTTCACATGTGGCGTTTCCAGTTGCCTCAATGTCATGTAACCCTCGTAGAATAGTATTTGCACCCTTCTGCATCAGAAGCTTAGAAAAACTTAAGAAAATCAACCCTGGCATTGAGGGCTTGGAGTGAGCTGCAGTTTGTTTTTTGATTCTAACTAGTCTTCATTCTTCTATGCTACCTTGTTCTTTAGAATAACAACTAATATTTGGGTAATACTCAAATATATTTACAGTGTCTACAGCAGTTTGATGTAGATTACCCAATTTGTACTTCACACTGAGGTAGAAGTAGAGAGTCTATAATTATCTTCAATTATAAATAAAGTAATTGAAATGCTGAGAAATTAAGTGACTTAATAAATAATGAGATTAAAATCCAGAATTCTCAATGCCATTAACTAATGAACTAAACATACATTTAGACAAGTACCCAATATTTGTCAAGTTCTATGTTAAAAGGTAAGGACTCAAAAGAATAAGTTTTCTGCCCTCATTGAGCTTGAATCCTAATGAGAAAAAGTAAAGTGAAAGGAAAAATATGATAAAAAATAAGATAATGAGGGTAAACTGTGAGGTAATGAGAGATGTGTCAAGGAGGGTGGTGTTTATAACTTTGGATATAATGTTTGGGAAGGACTGCTCTGAGGACAAGACATTTGAGGTGAGAATTGGCAGTGTAACATTTTTAACAGAGGGAATATTATACAAGCCTAGAGGGGAGGAAAGAATCAGCAAAAACACTTAGCATGTATCAAACACATTTCCATCTCCTTCATAAATATGAATAATTTAATTCTCATAGCATCATTATGAAGTAGCTACTGTTATTATTCCCAAGTTACAAATGAGGCCACTCCTTTTTTTCCTTGCACAGAGATTTGAACTAAATTGGCCAACATCACACAGCTGGGAAAGGACAGGCTCAGGGCTGCAATTTATGCTCAGGCAGTGCATGTTCTTAATGTATTACATTCTGCTGGCAGGTGCGGGCACAGGAGGAAGCCTGGTATGGCCAAAGCTTGAGAAAGCAGGGTTGGAACAAAGCTGAGGTCCGAAGGGATCAGAGCAGTCAGAGGGCTTGGGAGCTTGGGAGCTTGGAACCCATTGTTAGTTGTTGGAATTTTAATCTATAAACTGTGAGAATCTACCAGGTTGTCTCAGCTGCAAAAACATGAGATCTAATTTACCTGTATGATTTTGTTTCTAGCTCTGTAATCCTTTCTCTTCATGTTTAGAAACTGCTCCTGAGCCAACGACTTTCAGCCTTCCACCTGTGAAAAGATGTAAAGGGAGAAAAGAACAAGGTGTGGTTGGAAGGAGCTGGGGCTGAAGCTATTGGTGTAGAGCAGTGTGTGGAAACACTCCAGGGAAACTCTGAAGGATGTGATACAATCTTGCTTTAGACTGATATCTGTCTTATGCCAGAATGCAAACCCATAAAAGATTACAACATTACAGGTATCCATGTAGCTGTAGTAGTTGGTATAACTCCTTATCATTGATGGTGTAACTATGGCTATTTTTTCAACAGGTACATTTATACTTTGTTATTCAAAGTTGTTGGCATGTTGCTGTGCAGATTTATGACTCTTTGATGGCATTTTCATTATTAGTGGGGTGGGACAGTGTAACAGGCCAAAATGGAAATGGAAATAACCAACACTAGAGTCAGGAGATTGAGAAATGTTGCAATTCTTTCTGGACTACGACACATGGAACTTAGATGGATATTAGATATATACTTGCAAAAGGTATGGTAGAGGTGTTGAAAATTAATGAGAGTAAAAAATTAAACAAATAGTACATGACCTAGTGTCTTACAAATCAAGTTTTAAACATTTTTTCAGAAGTTTGAGTTATAGATTTGATAATCCCCTTAACATTTTGAAGATACAAACATTTGCACCGAGATTTAGTGACTTTCAAGTCAAGCAAATTACTTCATGAATGGAGATCATACAAGAATATCTTTCCTAAAGGAAAAGGCTAAGATGAATAAAGAGCCTTCAGATTAAAACACTAAAATGACTAAGCCATTTGAGTTCCAATCAGCAAAATTTTCTTAGGCAAGATAATATTTTTAGCAGGGTTTAATTTTAAAAAAAATAATATTTGGGTGATGAAGTGACTGTACTATGACAGTATGCGAAGAGAAGCTGATAGCACTCATTATCTGCAGCACTTCCTTATAAAATTGCATCTGGGAAAGATTGAAGATGAAGGTGCTGAGAGCTTTGAGTGTCACAACATGGAAACCAGTGGGAGCATGAACACATTTCATGTGTTTTGGGGAGTAAACATTCCTACCTTGTCTTCTTGAGTTGGTTAAAATATTTTTCCATGAGCATCTAGGTGGATATTGTCCTTTATTTAACAAAAATGACTTCTAGGTGGACTGTTGGGTAAAAGGTCTCCAAATCTCCAGTGTGTCTGATCACTCAGGTGATCTCTTGTTTGATTGTCAACTTAACTGTGAAATGTGCCTCCTGACATTTGCTTGTGAAGGTAGCTTTGGCAGAGTTGGTGAAAAGGAGAGAAGGCAATTCTGTGTCAGTTAAGATCATCAACATTTCAATTGTTTTCCTTCATTTTTCTGAAGGAAAACAATAACTTCTGATATTTTGCTCAAACTCTTTCTGTGTGGAAATCCTGGGCAATTATTGTGCCCTGGAGACTCTTGGTAGTTACTAAGGTACATTCACTTGGCCTTGTTTATGGTTGGTGTGATTTCACATTTATAAGTTATTATTTTTTCCTTCTGTAATAAGTCACAGGACAAGATGAGGGGAGGGAGGAAGAATAATTAACATTATTATTCATGGGAAAGCATAATTATGAAAAGCAAAAATTTTTCTTGTTTTCTTGGAGCACTGTGAATATACTGCCATAATTTGGAAGCATATTGTGAACTTACAAAGATCTTTAAGACAAACTATGGCTTAAAATGTTAATTTCTTATTGACTTTTAGCAATTTCAAATTCTTAAAGCTTAGCTCAGCATCCACTTCTAGGTTTTCTAATTAGATCTGTGTATACAAATCAAATGTTGATGAAACTTCTATGAATTGTTTCAAGATTTAGACAAAAGAGAAAAAAAGAAGTGCTGTATCTTTTTATGTGGTGGTCACTTTCCTTATAGAAATTGAGGTGAATACAAGGAATTTTACTCTTTTGTTACGATATTTTAAATATTCTAAGCATGCACAAAGCCCTGGTTCTGTCCCCAGCAGTGCAAAAAATAATTAATTATATTTTGTACTTCTTCATATTACTTGGCTTTGAGATGATTCCCAGGTGTTTTTGTTATAGCATGATATGTTCATTACCCAATATTAAAATAAGCCATATATTCTTTTAAAATTATGATTTTATTTTGTTTTAGGAAAAACATATATTTTATATTTAATTTTTCTATGCTAGTAATTCAGTTCTTAAGAGGTCCAGCATTCTACATTGTAAACTGGAAAACTATAGAATGAATGGGCAATACATATGGGAGAAAATGTAAAGTTTCAGAGTCTCAATATTTCAGTGAGATACTTGGTTTAACTTCTTCCAACTGGAATATTTTACTTCCTGTGTCAGTAAGGCGTGGCTCATTTCCTATGTCAGTAAGGGTGATCCTATCATCACCCTTCACTAGGATTAATTCAAAGTACTCAACCCCAAATCACCTCTGCAGCATGGTTGTTGCAAACCACGAGCAAGCTCACTATGTGTTTTTATGAGAAGTCTACTGGACTTTGGTACAAGACTTGGCAACTAGTCTGGCTTATTCCACTAAGTATCAATATGATTTTAGATGAATTATTTCGATAATAACCTCTATGTTCCTCAAAGAATTTTGTGAGGCAAACATAAGGTACACTGAGGTGCTTTTAATGATAGGCCCGTATAAATAAAAGACATCGTTATTACTGATGACCAACCCATATTGTTATTTCCTTGCTCAAAAAGCTTCCACCTTTCCTATTACCTAACTTCAGACTTTTCTTATCATTCAAGTCCCTTATCTCCCACCTTAATACGACTCCTACTCACCCACCTTTCCAATGTTGTTTCCCTCTTTAATGGACTCTTGATTCAGTGGTTTTTCAAACTGCGAATTTTTAGCATGTAACATCCTCCATGTAGAATTTTCTTCCCTAAATGTTCTATTTCCTTTTTTCCATTCAAGAAATCTTTCATGGCCTCATCCTCCTACATATGGAAGTAATCCCTCATATCTCTGAAAAACCATACCTGCTTTTTTGTTTCTTTGTTCATTTTTACCTTATTTAAGAAATGATCTTGCCTCTTGTCCTATATATTCCTGAATGGTTCTTCACTTCTTAGATCTTCTCATTGCACATTCCAGCCACTTCTTAAATGCTTGCTGAGTGAATACACAAGAACCTACCACTTTCCTTATTTCCAGAATAAGAAACGTTTGTGACTTTAAAGATCTTTTTAACAGTTGTTATTATAATGATAATGGCAAGTATGTACAAACAGCAAAACTCTGTAAATTTAATTAGATGTTGGCCTTTATTTTCTGTTGCTTCATTAACAACTATTCCTTTTTTATGCAGAGATTTATTGCTGAAGATTATCAATTTCTTTTAACAAGTCCCTCAAGATAGTAATTTCTCTGTTCAAACATCTCAGGGACAAGATATTAGAAGGCTGGAAGGGAGAGGTGAAGAATAAGAAAGACCATATCTAGCTTTTTGTTTGATTCCTTGGGCATATTACAGGGTGTGTGTGTGTGTGTGTTTGTGTGTGTGTGTTAATTCTGTAATCTCAGGAAATGTAGACAGAGGCTGGATCTAGAGGACTTGTTTGAGAAACTTCCCATCTCACTTGACCTTAACGAGATAAAATATTTAAAAGCTATTATGTAATTTGTGGAACTGATGGGTCATAAAATTCTCTTATTACACTAAAGAAACCAGCGCTGATTTAAGAATGTTAACACTATGCCTAAAGACAGTAAAGATGAAGAGTCAGATTCACCAACTGGAACATTATGTGCAAGTTTATATTTCTTATATGTGGGAGCTCCAGTTTCTATAGCTGCATCATAAATATCCCAAACCTAGTAGCATAAAACAGCCATTTATTACTTTCACTGATTCTGTGAGGGTAGGAACTTTGTTTTAAGGCATTGGGGGTCAGTTTTTTCTCTGTTCTCAATCTCTACAGCCTCAGTGGGAAGACTTGCGGACCAGGCACTGGAATTCTCTGAAGGCTTCTCCGAGCATCTCTCCATGTCTCTGAGCTCTCTCTCTGTGATCTTGCTGGTCTGGTGGCTTCAGGGTAGCAGGATATCTTATACATTGTCTCCAAGCCTCATGTTTTCAAAGAGAGAGTGGCATAGAGAATAGAAAGCCAGAAAAAGGTGAGTTGCCTTTTTTGATCTGGTCTTAGAAGCCACGCGGCATCACTTTTTGTAATTTGTCAAAGCAGTTACAAAGTCCTACTCAATTTCAAGGGGAGGTGAAATAAATTCCACTTCTTGGCCTGGGAGTGGAAGGATCTGGGAGAGTACATGGGACCCATTAGCTATAGTAGTTACCTTAAATTTTCAAGTTAAATCATGATTTTGGATTACAAAATTTAAATACAAATTGTAGTATTAAGCCTTGCTTTGAGAGTCTATTTGAGACACTGCTTCTCTAGCTTTATTGTGAACTTTTTAGGGAAATTTGGAATTTTTAAGTTTTTCTGATACATTGTTTCAGCTTTGCTCATATGCTTAAAAGCAACAAACAACCTTAAATACACAGTTATATAAGCATATGCTCTTGAAATAATTTCTCCAGAAATAATGACCACGTAGAAATAATTAGAATTTTAAATCAGGCTAGGGCTGGTTTCTCTTTGCTGACCTGATTCAGGAGATGCTAAGCAAGCTTAGGAGAAGTATTCTAATTTCAGCATACAATATCCAGAAGTGAAGCAAATGTGAAGGACTCCATGGCCTTCAGAGATAAAATTAAGCCTTTTCTCACAAAGCCTTTTATTTCTGAGATGTGTGCTACTTCCAGCAGACTGGACTCATTAATGCCTGTCTCCTCTCCATGTTGTTCTGGATGGTCAAAGCATCATTATTGAGAACCTAACTTGTGCAGGGCACACGTTTCTCCTAATTGCTTTGCATAGAGATGAGTGCTTTTTCAAGGTCGAAGGCTTTGGATGAGATAAAGACTGCTATTGAGCTAATCAGAGCATATGTAGGGAGGAGAAGAGGTCAATGATTTTTCTAAGAACAGAATTTTCTCTTTTCCTGTTTCTTTTTTCAAATAAGAACATATCCAACCAAATTTAACATTTCCTTACTATTATTTTGCTTTATTCTCCATTTGTGTATTTGTTTTGTCTTTCCCAATATTACTCTTTGAAAATGCACACAGATATTATTTTTAAGAAAGAATAAAATCAGTATATCTGAAATATGCATCCTATCTTGAAAACAGCACTCATGAATATTGCAATAAATTGATATATTTTTGCCAGCCTCCTATAAGTTTATACTTTAGGTAGCTGAAGACAAAGTTTACATACTTTAATGTGCAACTTTATGCTTCTAGAATAGTCATATGTTCACAATATGCCTTTAAACACAATGATATATCACACTTTTATGGGTAGACTTTAAGATAAGTTGACAACTTTTGTCTATATTTTATCTGCTGCACTAATTTTATGCATTGTAATTTGGTTTAAATTATTATATTTTTGCCCCTACATAATTCATGCCAAAGGTGCCATTCAGGAAAATAGAGTATACATCTCTGTAGTTTTAAACATATTTTTTCTTTACATATATTAAGCATTTCTTTAGAGGCTTCATTAAAGTTCAAAATGGAAATAGAAATGCAAAAGTTCATACTTCTGTAGGGATGTTCTAATGTTTTGCTCTGACGAAGGAGAGAGTACTAATGGCAAAGCTTCATGAGTTGCGGGTCCTGGTGTGAGCTTTGTTAGAAAGGAGAGATTCACATGAGGTCACTGTGAGGCATTCTCTTCACCCTCACCCATCTTGCCGCTGTCCAGAGGTATCAGCAGTGACCTATCTCTCAGGGCTGTGGCCAGGATTCTGTGCTTTCCACAGAGATTCAGCTAAACACTGGTGTTTCCTATAATAAAAGACAGAAAGGGAAACATAGCCACATGTGAGGCAGGAGTCCAAAAATTGATTTAACACACAGAAGCAATTCCTATGCTATTTGGTAGATAATATAATTTGAAAGTGTGAAAAAGGAAGAAATTTCAGCCAAAGGAACTAGCATGGACATATGGATCGAATTGAGTCAAGATTTTCAAGTTAGAATTTAATTGTATTTCACTTAAAATTTATCTTTTTTTTTCAGAGTATCCCACTGTTAAGACATATACATTTTTACTCTTAATGTCTTGAAAGGCAAACTTAGACTTATTATGAACTTTAGGGGACACAGTAACTTTTGTCCTAATAGTTCTTACATTTCAATATTTGGTAATAAAAATACCTACAATCTTCTTCTGTACCAGAAAAGTTGCTCTATGTGTTTATGTCTAAAAATAGATGGTTTCTAATTTATTAGTCCTATGATCAAATTAAGTTGCACAGTTTCCTAAGGTTGCCTATGTTGTCATTTGTTGACAACAAACTACATCTTCAAGAAAGAAAGTCTTCTTTCCCTACTATTTTATCAGTTTTGTTGGTCAGCATTAAGTTATATGATATAGCATGATAATTCTTGTTATGACTTCTGCCTAAGACAATCTGTAATGCTGATCAAAATTTAAGAAGTTACTGTAAGTAGAAAAAGGCTTGGGTTTGTGCCAGAATATTTGTAGTTGTTCAGAGCTATTATAATTTTTCTTTGGTTCAGGTTGTCCTCTTCATTAGAAAAATCTCATTTATACTCGTTGCACCATTGGAAAGTCTATAGTGAAAAGATTCTTCCAAAACAATAAATTACAGATCTGAAGTGTGTCATGAGGAAACAAACATTAAAATGAAAGAAATTTAATTGTTGCCTAAATGACATTGGTAGCCAGCAGGTACAGCCTATATGGTTCATGTATTTTTCATTTTGTGTTTTTACTAATCCTATTTGCATTTAGTAGTAGGCTTATACTCCTAATCCACCAGCCATTTGTCAGAATTCTATTCAACATTGAGACATTGTGATATGTGTAGGCACTGTTAGCAAGTATATTTGATACCAGCAGAATATTTTGGGGAAAAACTATTAATTGGAATGTAAAAAAGTACAAGTAGTCATCATGAGGGAAAACCCATCTCTGGATCATTCTTTATTCCAAATTTATAATTTAGTATTATTTGTGGATTACATATGGATGGGGTAAGAATGGGAACAGTGGTAGGTGAAGAGAACTTTTGATTTCCAAACATCTTACTTTTGCCTAATTTCCACTAGTAGTTTCACAGATTTCAACGTGATTTCTCTCTCTTGGTCATAGGACTCCTATTGTCTCTTATTAGAATTTCAGTGTGGGTTTTTTCCTTCCCCCTTGAGAAAATAAACTCTACCATTACTTTATTCATTGGATACATGTCCATGATCTTTAATTTACCTCAGTACATTAGTGTTTATAGCTGGCTGTGATGAATTCCAGCATGCAGGGCACCATGTTAGTATTTGCCTCCGCGGTGCCAACCTGAAGCATTCTCTGTGGCTTTGGCGAATGTGTAGTAACCTGGAACATAATTCATGTCAGCTCTGTTCCTCCTGTGGAGCTGAACTCAGGAGGGAGTTCAGGCGCTCCTGTGACTCATCTTCCTGTAAGGGCTGTGTTTTCTGTTTGAATCTTGGGGTGCAGTAGGACACAATACCATTATTTTTTAAAAAGTTTTGACATGTGATTTAATTCCTGTATTCCTGAGAAAGATGGACAAATATTTCTTTTTTTAAAATATTGTATTACTTCAGTTGTAGTTTTAATAGGGAAAATGCCTTAAAAATTTAATTCAGGATACACAAAAATTAAGTGAGCAGGAACAACGTGACAGGAATTTGGAGAGCGGCTGGATTGGATCTTTGTTCTTTAGAAAGTTGATAGACTGCTTCTGTGTGTGAGAGAGGAGTGTGTTGTGGTCCCAGGGTGCCTATTAAGGCTTTCTAAGTAACAACTGAACTTCACTGGGCGCGAGTGCTTTGGGTAGATAGATAGATGGCCGACGTTCAGATTCAAATGCTACTCCTCCTGCCTGAAGGCCTGTGTTTTTGAAATACTGAGATAGCTTGTAAATTCGTTGAATGTAAGAGAACAAAAGTGACTGTTACTCACCAATTAAATTCTTTCCTCCCAGTGCAGAAATCAATCCTGTACTTCAGTCAGTGGGGGAGATAAAACTCTAGGACAGCAACCAGCTGTGGTGGCAGAAGGAAAGACAATGAGACAACACAGGCTCAAATTGGCATTGGGTGTTCTCTCAAGGGCGAGTACCCTAATTTCTCAGCTTAAACTGACACAATCAAAATAGACCACCTGGGGCAAAGGGCTGACTTGGAAAATTCAGTCCAAGCACCATGGTGGCCTCCCTGAGACGTGGAGGAACTTTCTGCGGTCATCTCCCAAGGACGGACAGAAAGCAATGCTCAGTCTCACTTTGCTCTCAGTGACTATTAAAGTCTAGGAGCCAATTGTTGGAATAATAAAATAGGCATATTATGGAGAAGTGGGGACTAGGTGACTGAGACAGTGTGGATTGAATGAAAAGTATATTAGAATAAAGAACCCAGGGCAGTGAGTGTAAACAAGATTAAATTGGAAAACTTTCAGGGGCAGTGACCAAGGCAGCACATTACCTACAGCATAAGAAGAGAACACATCTGTTGAGTTAATTGAGCTAATGGAGGGCAGACCTTTGATCAGAACATCTATATCTCAAAAATTGTATTCACAGGAGATTATGCCTCTTATGTATACTTATCAGTAATTGCTTGTAGAAAAGAATTGTATCTCTGTATTCATTGGGGGAGGGTGGCAAAAAACCCAGGAGCCCTGGAATAGTGGATTGGCTCTAGAATTTTCCCCACACACAACTCTTTTTTCCTAACTGATTCTTGCCTTATGAACACTAGGAGTGGGTTTCATCCCTGCTGTGGAGCATGGTGGCTCTGTGTCCTCCTTGTCACTGAGAAATCTTTGATGGTCCTGTCACCCTCTCTTTCAGCCTGCTTGCCCATGGAATAGTGGGTCTTTCTGGGTCAGCAGTAGGAAAAAAGCAACCCTAGAAATTTCTCCTTTTAAAATAGTATTCTTAGGATAATCCAATGTTTTCACGATTTTATATCAAAGGCCCTTGCGAGAATAGCTCACAGGATTGCAGCCTTGAAGAAGCGTGGGCCTGGAGCTTCACAGGCCCCCAGCTTACTTTGTGTTCTTTTTTGTAAGGCTCTGAATAAGCCATACACAGGGAACATCACAGTGGTGTCTCTGGCTTCGGGATCGCAATTTCCTACTTTGTATTGTTGAAAAGTTTTAGTTCTCAAAGGGCCTAGATCAGTAGTCCCTTTAGATCAAACTTGGAGAGGGCTTTTGAAACTTCAACCGCAGAAAGTTAAAGTTGGCTATGATCATGGGACGCATTATCCAAGAGTGAAGTATTTTACATGTAGTGTCTTCATGCACAATTAAAATATACAAACACACACGCGTTTAAGAGGACGTTTATTTATTGAAGATATTTGGAATGATCAAATTTTTCAGGGTATTGAAGTGGCAAAAACACCTGTTTTATTCTCTGAAATGGCCAAGGCGACCCTTTTGTATGCAATTGTACATTGGAGAGAAATTAAATTTTTTACCTAAGATAGTTATGGGCAAGGACTGGAATCTCTAAGAGGCAGATGTTGCACTGATGAATCAAATGAACACAGGGATGGCAATGAAGTATGTATGGGTTACTGTGGGGTTGTTTATATGACCAAAAACGATGGAATCTTGGAGGTGGGAATGGAATTCCAGAGACCCAACTCTTGAGAAATAATTACCTTTGATGTAGTTTTCATTCACTGTGTTGGAAATTTGGGGTCCATCATTTCCTTTCTATGGTTTTGCTTTTTCCCACAGTTAACCCATTGGTTTACTTTCCTCACTTAGACTGAAACCAGAATAATAAATAAAGCAATATTCTCAACACAAGTAAATGCTGTCTGCATTTGTAACTTCCCTTCATTCTCTTTATTTGTTGCCTTCTTGAAGCATTTTTCTGCAAAGCTCTATTGCAGGAAGTCTCTAAATACAAAACTTAGCCACACTGTGAGTGACACAGCTGAGACTAATGATCATTAGTTTCTCACTTCTGGCCTTTTAAATGTTTCTAGCATAGTGGGAAAATAGCTGATTTTTATTTTTACTTTTTTTTCTATCCATGAAGCAATTACATTGTTTTTAATGTCTCTAAATCATATAAGGTTTACTAAATGTGACCCATTTTTCCAAATTTTATTTTGCTTTATAATTTCCTTTTAAATTTTTTGACAGGAAGCTGATAATTTGATAAGAAGCTGTAATTTCTTTGCATTATTTTTCATTTTCAAAAACATTGAGAATTTCTGTGACAACTTAAAGAATACCTCATGTGAATATTGTAGGCAGAGGGCTTAAATCTATAAAATGGATCTGGAAGAAACTGCACTTCTATGCAAATCAATTTTCTGATTCATCAAAACAGAATGGCTCATGAATTATGCAAATCATATTGTTTTATATATATTTAAAGATCCTACTTTAAGTTTTGCTTCTTGTTTGGATGGAATTCTTAAATTGTAATTTTTTGTTTGTTTTTTTGAAACAGGATCTCTCTAAGTAGCTTAGGCTAGACTTGAGCTTGAGGTCCTCCTGCCTCAGCCTCCTAAATGCTGGGATTGTAGGAGTGCTGGGATTAAGTTGTAATTTATAGTCAGTTTAAATTGTTTGCTTTTATTATTTTTTTATAACAGGCCACCCTATTTAACTCACTTATTACTCGTAAAATGTTAATGGTACATTCTTTGGAGTTTTCTTGTTATACAATTATGACCATATTAATAGTTTTTCTCCTTTTTGATTATTATAATTTTATTCTTATTTCACATTTTTATGCATCAGTCAGAACATTTTGAAAAATGTTAAATAATATTAGTACAGGCAGAATGCTAGAAATTGCTTACCAAAAACAATTTAGGTCTTTTAAGACTATAGTGGTGACATGTTAATTTCTTAAAATTTGTATCTGAAACAAATATTGAATATTGTTGGAATCTACTGAGATTGTTAAGCATCTTTTCTTATTTGAACATTTTGCTCTTAAAGAGATTTCTTATGATTATATAATCTTTCTACTCCTAAAATAAAACTAACTTGACATGGTAGGCACACCATACATTTAATTTGTTTGTGTATTTTTTAGAAATTTTCATATTTATACTCATAAATGAATTTTCTCTAAGGTTATTTTTTATGCTGTCAATGTGAAATATTAATCAAGTTAGGGTTTTATATTAACACAGAATTGTAAGTGAATGTAGAACAACAGAGCGTTTGTCAGGTTTTCCTCTGTGCCATTCTCTGCCAGATAGCTGACTATACTTTTCCCAAGGCAGTTTGTTCTTGAAAAACCACACATTTGCATAATGTATTTCCCGTTGTCCCTTCCTTCTGGTTTTGCCATCTAATTGCTTTAGAAAGTTATTTCCCAAATTCCTCCCACAGGTAACATTTAGGTAATAAGGATCTTCAAAGCTAGCAAGAGATTAAATAGGACACACATGTAAATACTGAATAGTTTCTCTAGTGTGAGAAACTGGAAGTGTAAATAAGGACTAAAAGGTATAATAGTTAATGTGAAATAGGAAGAAAAGGGGCAAAGGGGAAGGGGAAATGGGAGGGGCAGGGGAAAAGAAAAGGGAATGGAGTTAATATGAGAAAAAACAAAAAATGGAAACAAAGTCTTTGTAGACAGGGAGGGTTGGAGGGGTTGAAGGAAGGGCAGGGGAATGGGGAAAAAATAAGAACTAAGAGAGATATGTAAAGGTGCAAATTTCCAATGATGAATGTCATTATATTGTATACCTTAAATGTACCAATATAATTAATAAAAAAAAAAAGCTAGCAAGAGAGACTCAATGCTATTGGTATACATCAAAGAGCAAGACCAGAGACTCCAAAGAAAGGAAACATCAAAAATTTCTCCTCCTAGAACTCCTTTGTTTAATGCCCATTCTAATTAGAAAGAAAATGAGAGGGAACCAGGGGAGAAGGCAATATTTTGTGCTGTAAAAATTGTAGAGTAAGGTTTTCCTTCCAAGCAGGCTTAGATTGGGATTCTGATTCATATAGGAGAGTTGCAGTAGGCTGTCAGCAATCTCTCCTAAAAGCCTTCCATCCCAAGCTTTTCCTTCGTGTACTCTTTGTGTATATCTCACGCTAATTACCTGTTTCTAAAGACTGTGAAATAATTTTCTGGTGAAGTTTCCTTTTGAGATATTTTATTTCACAATTCAGATTTTCTCTGTGGCTTTTATTTGTGCAGGCGTTCAATGTCTATTTGAGCTAAGTTTTGTATGTATCTTCCCAGAAAGAGTTCATGGCATTGATGCTTGCAGATTTGTTATCACAGAGTTATACATACATCATTTAAAAATCTCTGTCATTGCTTATATAGGGCCTTTGATGATTAAACATTAATTTGGTAAGTCATTTCAGATGGATACTTCAGGACTGTGTTTTTCCCTAAGAACGTTTCACTGAGATATTTTTCCCACTATTTTCTAAACACAACAGTAGAAGGAAATTTCTGACTAGCCCTTGGATTTCTGTGTCGGGGTGCTGTGTGGACACAGCATCTTTTCCTCATTCAGAGTTCTAAATTTGCCCTTGGCAGTGAGCTGTCTCTATTTTATGACATACTGATCTATGAGCTGTGTCTCCCCTTTGTCTGTTGTTGTAAACAAACCTGAGATGACTGGGAGTATTTCTCCAGTGAATCAGTAGTCTGCTTAACATTCTACAGTGTCAAGCATGACAGTACAAGAGACTCATAAATACCCAAGTTGTCTTCCCTCATCACCAACTTTCAGGAAATCATACTCAACTTTCATATCTTTACTTTAGAATGAAAACTTACAGGTCTGAGAAGCCTGAAAACAATTTCAATGAAAAATTGGGGAATCCTTTGTATTAAATGGGTATGGAGGAGAAGGATATCTGGTTGTTTTCTACCTTTTTAACTTTCTGTTGACCTACACTGGATATAAAGTTTAATTGCCCCCATCTCCCCACAGAATGTGAGAAGTGATTAAAAAGTTATTCCCATCATTTGTGGAAAATGACAAGGCACATATATTCCATGTGGAGCCGAGGGTTATTTTTTAAGTGTAATGATTGACTAGCCATTAGCCACCTGTATTGCTCTGCATCTTCCTCTTACTGCCATCAGCACGCACTGCACTTGCCAAATAACTCATTTAAATATGGATGCAGAATAGAGCTTTCTCTCTCCCAACTGTCTCTGAAAACCTGTTGATTTCTTTACCTTGAATCATTCTCTGGTATACAAGTCTAGCAAGTCATAGGATCAGTCTAAGATTGATCCTCATTAAAATACCCTTACCTTAGCCAGGCTTGCTAGTATGTGCATATAATTCCAATTACTCTGGGAGGCTGAGGCAGGAGGATCACATATTCCAGTCCAGACCAGGGCAATTTAGCAACTGAGGGAGATCTTATCTCGAAATAAGAAATAAAAAAGGGTTGAGATTCAGCTTAGTGTGAGGCCCTGGATTCAAACTCAAATACTGCAAATCAGTCCACCAGTCAATCAATTAATAAGGTCTCCTTACCTTTTATTATACTTTTTAGAAAATTATCTCGTTTTTACTAGTTGTAGTTGTGTATATTTATTTATTCAATTGTATTTCTCCTACTCAATGAGAATCTAATGGGAAGAGGCACTTGCCTAGCTTGATCTCTAACACATCTCTGTTGCCTACAATAGAGCCAGGCCCTCAAGAAATATTTGTTGACTGGAGAACTCTAAAGATGATAGTCAAGAAACCAAGAATCTGATTTTATTTTTGTTATTTCTCTATTTAAGGTAGTAAATCTTTTCAAGTTTTCTGAAATATCTGCCCTCGTTTTTGTTTGTTGGACTGTCTCATTTTGAATATTTTAATGTTTACAGCCACCATGCACCTTTTTTAAACTGTACACTATGAATGAGTAATAAATAAGAAACCAGAGTACTGTACTTGAAGATACAGTTTAAATTTTCTTTCTTTAAATTATGTTATTTAAAAAACAATCTATACATAGAGGGAGGAATAGTTACCCTACAGCATTGTAGGTGAGTATGTGTGTTGATCTGCTGGCTCTGTGTAACAGTTTGGCAGGTTCTTCCATGATATTAAAAAGCACACACCTTTTGACATAATGACATCAGTGTTAGAAATTGCTATAAATACACTAATGTTAGTGTACAATTATTTTTGAAATTTTTTTTGTGTGTGTGTGGTTTTAGTAACAAATGAAACAACCAGAAAACACAGTTCTAGGGAAGGGGATCTAATGATTAGGAATCATGCAACATGATTATAGGGTATCATCTAGTAACATTATTAACCCATCAAAAAAACAAAGAATTTGTATAAATTCTAACAAGAGTTGTCATAGACACATTTATATAAAATAATTTACAGACTGGGGTAGTGTACTCTCACTTTTTAAAAGTATCTTTTTTGATGTGTGAATAACAGTAGCTTAAAAATACTAATGCTATAGCATTAACATAGTAAAGGTTTGTATTTTAATTATTAAATATTGGTTTGCCAGACACATAACCCAGCTAAAAAGATGAGAATAATGGGATGATTTGACTTTTGGTGAGCATATCACACAATAGTAGACATCCTCCAGATGAGGATATGAGAAATAAACTAGTGTAGTGGGTGGAAGTCTGGGCTACGGACCACAGAAAGTGTTGGTTGTTTTTTTTTTTTTAGCTTTGATTGTTTTGTCCTATAGGGTTGTCACTTAAATTCTCTAAGCTACATTTCCTAGTCTATAAAGTCTATAAGTTGGAGATAAGAATGGCTGATATGAATTGAAGACTTTTTATTGGCTTGCATGCCTTGTCTTAGTGAAACCCCATACTACCAAATTCATAAGGAAAGGAATATTGTTTCCCTTTACAGATGAATAAACTGAAACACAGACAAAATCAGTAACTTTCCCACCTCTGTATAGCCAAGCAAGTGTCAACCTTGACATTCCAACTGCCCAGTAGACCGACTCTGCCTCCTGACCACCACCAGATCAACACTCTGTTCTGCCCCTTCCTGCCCCAATAGCTTGTTTTGCTTTAGAAAGCAAATGGATAGTGTATGTGACTATCATATCACAATGACTCTTATGTGGAAAGCTATCATTAGATGTAGTTATGATTTCCTGTTTTCTGGGATTAATAAGAGGGCCGGCAGGAAAAGAGTGAATGGCTAAACTTTTGTTTAATGTATTGACTTTGAGCTCAAACTTACTTGTTTGGTCAAAAATACTGTATAACACAGTAATTTATATGTTACTACTGAAAAATGATTGACATTCAAACAAGTGAAGCTTACTTTCCATAATTAAACAACAAAGAACATAATTTTCCTTTCCTTACTCTCCTCTGTTCTCCCTTCCCTTCTTCCTCCTCCCTCTCCCCCTTCCTCTTCCCCTTCTTCTCTTCTTCTTCTCATTTTCCTGTCTCTCTCTTTCATTCTCTCTGTCTCCCCTTTTCCTTTCTCCCTTTCTTTCTTTTTCTCCTCTTCCCTATCTACCCCCACCTCCTGTTTATGTTTTTGCATGCAAGGCATGTTGAAATGACAGTATTTGTGACAGGAGTATATGTTGGATTTAACATTAAAGTCTGATCACCTCAGTTTCTGAAGCCTCACTGAAGCTACTGCAAGTTGATAAGCCAATAACAATGGCAGCATGATTTGGAGTTAGGTCATCGATAGCTGGAGGTGGGGGTCTGTGGTGATAGAAAGTTATCCCAGGCCCGCAAACTAAATGACTCTCCACCCGCAGTAATAATAGGTGCCAGATCAACCATGTTGCAATCTTGGCACTCAGAAGTAGAAGAAAAAATGAATCCTTTCTTAGAAATGTGCAATTCAGCAAATACCATATGTTGATGGTAAATCTAGAGTTGGTGATGACAGTGTAACACGCATTGTCATCTGAACTAACAACTAAGGGACATTAGCAGATTCACTTGCACAAATTTAAGAATGGAAGGTCATGGCTATTTTAGAAGTGGTCTGACAACAGTCCTACAGGAACATAGACTATTATGTATGCAGAAAGTAGCTTGAGAAACCAATAGCAGAGGTGAGTGATTTTGTAATTCTCTTGAGTGCATCTCTGGGATTTTTTTTAACTATTTTGAAACAGGGTCTTGCTATGTTGCTCAGGCTTACCTCAAACTTGTGGTCATCCTCCTGCTCAGCTGGGATGACAGATGTGAGCCAGTGCACCTGGCTCTTCCTGGAATATTTATTAAAAATATTTTAAATATTCTCTATCACAGTGCTCAGTAGTAAACCCAGGAATATCAGGTGGGCACTCAAGTGACTACTCTACAACAGTGTTGGGCATGAGCAACCAATCTTTATTTTGTGATTCTTAATAAAACAGATGAGTAGTTGTGTATACAGTCCATATAATAGTATCATAAGCATATTTAATTGCTATCCTATGAGTCTTTAAAAATTTGACAGACTATTCCTTTGCCTGCAGTTTCCTCAAGTAAACCATGCTTTAGGATCCTCTAATTTTTTTGTAATTTGTCAGTATCATTTTTTCTTCAATATGTATTTTTAGCAACATTGCCACTACATGTTTTTTCTGCATCTTTGTATTAAATTTTTTGATATTAAGGTATATTTTTAATTTGCATTAAATCATTATCAAAAACATTACCAAAATGCCATCTCTGTTCTCATTAAAAACAAAACAATAACAATTTAGTGTGTTTTTATGACAGAAAAAATTTGAAATATTTAATTTATGACTTAATTATCTCCAAATGGAGGAGATCAAGAGGAAGAATATATTGATATTTATTGAATGCTATTTAAAACATATATTAGCCTGTAGGCATTGAAAGTAAACATTTCCAAATAGTAGGATGAAATAAAATGTTGCATATTTGTTTTTGGATTTTGTTTTATTATAGCTTGATTTTTTTGTCTTTTCATAAAATATTTCTTTTAATTCAAAAAGGCATAATACTTAGTTCAGCTGATAACTGAATTATTTTTTGAGTTGTACAATAGCACAATAAGTTTTATATTTTTCAGCTTTGTGAAATCAAAGTAATGAAAGATAATTTTGAGTGTTACAAAACCAAATCCCCCTAACCAGAGGTGAGTTATGGACATTTATAGTTTTACTCTTTTAATAGAGGGAAACTTCTAACGGAGTCTGACAAAGTCTTTGTTACTCAGGTGGAACTAAGTGCTGTTTCCAAAGAAGACTTCACCCCTCAAGGGTCTAAGGGCCTAAAGGTACCATTTTACTTGATAAAAAAGTAAAAATGAAAGAATCAAAGCTAAAAGCTATGCAAATGAGATAGTATGGCTTTGTTAAAAATAAAACTAGTATATGAAACAATTATCAAACATGAATAATAGACCTGTGAATAGAATATCCTCTCAGATTAAACTTGGTGACTTGAATTTTTGTATCACCCATATTGACATCACAGAGAACTGTCAAGAGAGCTGACATTCTTAGAAGACATAACATCACCTGTAACCTTTAAAGAAAGCTGCTTCGTGAAAATCCCTGAAGGCAGTGTGGTCAGACTGGCATTTGTATAGTGCGATGGGAGATGTTAAAATAGCAACACCTGGACACCTTTAAGCGATTTTTATGTCATGGAGAGGGAGACTTTTGGAAAGAAACCTATAGGTAGTGATTTGTCACCACTTATGTAAAGTGAAATAATCTCAGACATTTTTTTTTTCTGATCAGAAAGTGCTATACCCAAAGTAACTAATAAATCAAATTTGAATTTTTGTCTTGATATATACATCTCTGTGGATATTATTTTTAAATCTAACATTTATTTCTTCATTCTCTGCAGAACTAAAGCTCAATTTTATAACTTCACAAATTTTTTCAATCACTTTCTTTGGTGTAACGATTACAAGTGCAACATATTTGTAATAAAACTGTCAACCATGGTTCAATTCAAAATGTATCATGGGGAACTCAGATTTCTGAATTGGAAAAAGTCAGGTATTTTTCGTAGAGAAGCAGTGGAAGTAGACTCACCGGCCACTGAAGAATTAGGGAGTAATTTCACTAAACTCAGTGCAGTTTGAAATCCAACTTTTGTAATTATAAGTGAAAATTTCAGGAAACTTTTAAACTATTGCCATTGCCATTACCTTTATGAATCAAAATTGGAGTGATGCTTCTTTTCTTCAGCTGCTGTATAAAAAGTTTAAATTACTGCATATGGGAGCAACAGATGACTATCCACCAATATTTGGCCCCAGGTAAGCTGTATTTTTACTGTCAATGGGTCTTTTGTGATTATGACTAATGGTTGTCTTGTATGTGTGTTTGTGAGATAGTAAGGTTATTCCTCTCCCTGT